>NC_030423.2:3702500-3820000 GCF_001660625.3 Ictalurus punctatus
AAAGACGAAAGCTCGACACACACTCTTCGCCCTCACACTCCTCTGCAGTTAAGGTTAGTATGGCCTGAGGAGGGCCGTTTTCCTCTTGTCCCCTCCTTCCACATGCCAGAGTTCAGGGGAGAGGCCTCTGGAACCCAGCCTTCATAGGAGAGCAGTAGGGGGGAGAAGTTACACATCACATGGACTATTTTTATTTTTTTCTTCTTCTTGGAGAATCTATTTTTAATACATAGAATTTTTTTAAACGATCGAATACAATGGACTTTCAATGCCAAAATATTTAAACCGTCGCTTCGGATTTTTTTGCTTCCCGTTTTTGTATCTTGTGTGCTGACGAAACAGCTCCCAAGTGCCTTGGAAAAATATTTTTCTCACATAAAGCATTTTGTTTTGCTGTAAATATAGATATTTATATTTTTGTAAATCACCGTTCAGCTTTTTTTTTTTTTCTTTTTCTTTTTCCAATGGTTGTGAGCGGCTTTCTTCGGCTGTAGCGTTAAATCCACCAAGAGAGAGTAAAAGTAAATAAACGAGGCCAACACCTTTTTAAACACCGAGACGAGAGAATGCGTTGCTGCTGGAAGATCTCTCGAATAGAGCATCGAGTCCGGGCGCCCTGGCATCCGAGAGCGGTTGGAATACGCGTGGTGTTCTTCTGCATCCTTAGCTGTGACGTCCATCCTGGATCCTCCTCACGAGATCGAGATGCTTCTTCTTGTTTTGTTTTTTTTTTTTTTCCTTTTTCATCTCCCCCTCCCGCACTTTGGCTCTTGTGCGGGTTTTTTCCCCTCCTCCCTTTTTTGGCGACGGAAAGTGGCCCAGAGTTGCCAAATCTGCGGAAAGTGTTTTTTTTTTCTTCTTTTTTTCCCCCTGCTCCCCCAGATCTTCACATCCTCTGCAAAAGGCACACTGGCCTTCCAGCCATCCAGGGAAACCCCCATGATGCATCACCAGCAGCAGCTTCATAGTGAGAGGGAGGAAAGGCTACCAGGGGGGAAAAAAAGCATGGGAAAAGCCTTTCCAGAAGGAGCTGCTTATCTGCAACCAGGGAGCTTGTTGTAATTCTATATGCACCCTAATTACATATGCACCCAACCACCAAGACCTTATATAAACCAACAAAATTCACTTATATCTTACATACCAGGGCACTTAATGTAGCACGTCTCCATGTCAGAACATTAGGTGAAGTTAATTATCTCCTCTAGCGCGCACACACACACACACACACACCCCACACACTGACTTAGTCAAATGTATTATTTATTTCGACCGAATAAACCCAGTAACGCACAACCCAGGTTCTCCAAACACATCTAGTCTCAGATTGCTCCCGCGTTAGGCCACAATTTAGCCTCCAGTTGTTTCCTCCACTAACCATGTCAAAGTTCTAGTCTTTGAAGGTCTCTATGGGGATGCGTTGAATGCCGGCCAACCTTCCCCACCCCCTCAACCTCTTTCTCCTGCTGTGTGCCAACTACTTCAGCTCATCTGTCATCTCCGTTCATTCCTACAGGACAATCTCAACGACTTCAAGGACTCAGCCGCCAAGGTGCATACCGTTTTTAAACTCCTATCCGTTTTCTTTCCATGCTCGATGATGTTAGCGTACCGATTGCCGCGCCGTATTCGGTAGGCCGATCACGTTAAGGCGTACGTCGGGACACTTTCTCGTAGCACGGCTCGATTCGGAAATACCGCACGAGCGCTGCCGTACCGCACAATCGCGAGCGTGATCTCGCTTTTACACGGCAGATCTATAAACGGGAGAGTGATATCGAGGACGTTTCGGACACTACGGGCAAAGGGTGGTTTTTTTTTTTCTTCGTTTATTTTTGCTCTGTAAATGAAAATCGTTCCCAAAGAAGATAGTGTTGGGCTTTGCTAGGTGACACACAGACTGACCGACGCAAACGTACAGTAGTGATGCGCGCACACACACACACACACACACAGAGAGTGAACTGTCCCAGCACTGTTATTCAAAATGTCAATCAAATTCAAACGAGCTGCTGTGTAACGGATCCCACAGCGTGGTTGAATTCCCGACTCTGATTGGTCGGATTATTTATTTATTTGTATATAACAGCACAGCTCGGGTAACACGACACAAATCGTGCGTTTATATTAATGCGCTATTTCTAATCCAGTATTGTTTCTATGGCGACAGCACGTACACACGGATGTGCACGGTATAGCCTCCACACAGTCTAAGCCTTATAATAAATGGGTTGTTTTTTTTTACAACAAGAACACGTTGTGTAACACACACACACAAAAAAAAAAACATAATTATTGATCTAAAGAAGCATATCACACCAGCTCGTCATGGTTTATTATCGTATGTCAGCACTATCTGTTGTGTGCTGTACCTTACTTGGTCATGTAGTCTGTTTGGGTTTTTTTTTCTTCTTCACCGCTTCTTACTATGGATTGGAATGCTGTACTAATCAGTCTTTGATTTTCATGTAACGTGCTCGGCTCGGTGCTGTCCGATTTGGCAGATCAGCAACGTATCTTCTTGACTGTATTTGTACAGTGTACACGTTTATCGAGAGGTTGTACGTGACGGGACATGACGGTGGAACTCGTGGTGATAAGTATTTCCTCCATGTGCGAATTAACCCAGTGGTGCGGGCGGGGGTTCACTTTTTTCACGACGTCATACCCGATTTGCAAAGAACGGACGAACTCTCGGTTCAGAGTTTGGCGCGGTGTCGCTCGCAGCCGTCTCCGAAATCGCGTGGCGGCACGTTAACGGTCGCCTGCCACTTAGCGTGAACGTAGAGTTAAGAGTCGGATCAGGACGAGGTCACGGACGGACGGCAGGCGGAGTTCGAGTAGTGTTACCGAGCATACTCGATAAGCCTGTCATTTAAAACCGTGCTGCTGAATGCTTTCCTGGTTATTTATTTATTTACGAGAACACATTAAGCTGATTTACGTTTAAATTTACCCAAAGAATTAGGTGCTCGGAGCGTTTTTTTTTTTTTTTTTTTTTTTTTTTTTTTTGGGTACGAGTTTTATGACTTTTTATAAAGTCCAGTGCAATAAAATCTCTTTAACAAGATTCTGCCCGACCCGCGCGCTGGAAAAGCCCCTTCATTAGCTCAAAATCTGTGCTTCTGTGCAAAGAAATCATACCATAAATCTCATCAACTACTTTCTCCTTGCAGCTCCCCAACACACACACACGCGCACACACACACACACACACCTGCACACAAATGCTTCACAATCTGCTAATGTAATTTCTTTTCCACAATATCCTCTCTTTCTCCGCTTTCCCCCCGCTCTCCTGAGCCTCACTTAGTCGTCTTTGCATCTCATTGGACTCCTTGCTTGCTCTGATATTCCTCCGCTCCCTTCAGCTGGTCGGCCGATAAGAGTTTTTCTTCCGTTATGGCCAGTGAAAGCAACGGCAGGATATTTGAAAATATGCTGATGGTGCCTCTCTGAAAAGCAGGATCCTGCAGAATTTATTTGTTTGTTTATTTATTTATTTGCAGGCTGCCATTTCCTTAGCCAGCCTTTAAGAGTTTCTTAAATAATGTGATATTTTATTAAAGGAACTTCTGCTTACGAGGTCAGATGGTCGAGAGAAGAGGAGGCTTTACATTTTTAAATCGGACTCTTGGCTCTAAAGAAGACATTCTTTTAAATAGTCGTTTATTATTTTTGTGAATTCTAGTGGCGTGTAGTACTCGTATATTTATATAAAATTTGATTTCAGGTTTAGTATTTGTAGTGTATATATAATTAAAGGGAAAACCCGATATAAAGTCTCTGCGTAAGGTTTCAGTGCAGCCGGCCATAGACTCTACAAGGCTCTGGAAGTGTACTAGAGCCGTCCCACGTGAAGATATTCCCTCAGTTGGTGTTTTTGACGATCATGCTGGTGGAGAACCCCGTCTAACCCAACCCGTCACTCCAAACTTTTCTCCCCCGTTGGGTTGAGATCTGGTGATTTTTTGTAAAAGGCCGTTGCAGCCTTTTCTCCCCGGTCTCGTTAAATGCCCGCACAGCATAAGACCATTTGTCCTCGGTGTAGAAGATAATATCCAAGCTGTCAGAGCGATATAAAGTTTGAACACCGCACGTCAGACGGAGCAAAGCAAGCAATGAAAACCCAATGTGGCCATCCTTTATGTACCTTTTTTTGACATCTTGTAAACAAGCAGTGCATCTGCTTTAGTGTGCTACTCTTCCACTGGAGAACAAACCATTTACACTCAAGGAAATGATCATGAAAGAGAACTTAATCTGCCAGAAGGAATGAGTATTTGAGAGAAATGTTTAGGGAAAAAAAAACGAATAACGTAACCCGCCAGTGGATTATATATAACTCTTTGGTTTTGAACAACAGTCGCGATGAGCGCGCCCCGTCAGCCGTTTTCTTCCAAATGCCCTTTCTTATTCTCATTTTCAGCACCCTGGGAGATCCTGTTTTAGACCGTGACCTTTAGAAACCTTTTCTCCAGTCCTGCTTTTACCAGCGCACTTTAGTAGTTTGCTTATTTAATTGTTGTGCTCCGTCATACAATGGAACGATACAATTGTTATATTGTCTTGTAATAGCGTTCGAAGGTCTTCATGTATCTACGTTAATCATATTTATTTAACCTTCTGCTGGTTCTGTTAGATTTGTTAGTATTAATATAACGTTTTAAGTAAGAAATGCAGATGGAAACGAATCAAGTGACACGGGTTACTACCCCAGCGGCGACCCCCCACTCCCTCGTGTAAAACGCCACATCCCGAAGGGCTCTATTTCACTTATAGCAGTTCACGAAGCTGTACTTTACATTCGTTTATAGTTCCTCTATATTGCTCGTGTACACCGGAACAAAATGTCATTTCTTCAGGACCACGGTGCAACACGGAACAGTACTCAAGACTACTCAAAGTGCAAACACACGACGGCGTGAGACGAGCGCAAGACAATAAATCCACCGAACAGGGCAGTAAGTACACACAACGTGCGCCGTAAACCATCGTGCAGCGTGGAAGCACAAATGGAGCAGCAATACTGGCAGCAAACATAATATAAAAGGGACTGAGTCGTACTGAGTTAGGTGTTTGGCTAGCCCAGGTGTGCGCTGGGAGGCAGCGGGGTGTTAAGTAACCTGCCTGCCTCAGGGAAGAAACCTTCGCGGAGTCTGCAGGCGGTGGCACGAACGCTCCTGTACCGTCTGCCGCGTGGAAGGAGCGTGACGAGCGCTCATGAGAGGGGTCGTCCCGTCGTCGAACGGGGTGTCCCCGGTGTCCAGCGAGACTCCGATGGTCTTTTCGGTCCTCGCAGTTTGCTGTAGGCTCCAGCGGTCGGAGGCCGCGCACTTCCCAAACCTTTTGAGTTGAAGTGCCGTCAAAGCCACCGTCGTAAAACGTCGACCGGCGTCGTCTCATCGGACCGATCCGACTCGTGAGTCCGACCGCACCGCGGCGTAAAGTAAATAACGTAAAATACAAACTAAACCTGGCTTTTCACTGCATCGTCGTATAATTACACGTAGTTCCTCGAGTACAAACGGCCAGCTCGATCCGGTTAGCCCGCTAGTCGAGTTTAGTTTATAATACGCAAATGTTTGCAGATGCTTCTGTCGTTTCTCGAAACCGTTTTTTTTTTTTTTTTAAGGTCTCGGCAGTACAACCGGGGAAATAAAATTGCACCAAATGCCTGCGTGTGTGTTAGTGGAAACGAAGCTAATTACAGCTCTGATGTTTGGTGGTGGGGGGGTGGGGGTGGGTAAAGAGCTAATTCTGTTGTCTAAATGAGGTGAAACAAGTGACTTCAGTTTATCATTTAAAGTCCACATTGAGCTTTTTAGTTTCCTCGTACAAGCCAACGTGCTGAGTTTGAAAGCATGAAGATTTTATGCACCTTGGCAGTGAGAGGATTTTGTAACAGTCCTAATTAGGTGCCAGAAAAAATGGCTTCACAGCTCGAAAGGCGCTTTCGAAAGTCCCGTGGTACAGTCGACTTCTTCAGCGCTAACAAGCTCGTTCTCTCTCTCTCTCTCTCTCTCTCTCTCTCTCTCTCTCTCTCTCTCTCTCGCTTGTCTTTATTTAGCGTTTTTTTTTTTTTCCTCTTTTCTTTTGCCTTTTGAGTAGCAGAGAGGATTCGGCAGGTGATTTACTGTTTAGTAGCTCACACTGACAGATTGTTGTCAATTACCAGCGAAAGCCAGAGCTTTTACGATCCCGCGGCTGTCCTTACGCGCAGGCTATTTACCAACGTGTCGTCTTCGTTTTTCTTTTCCCCCCGCTCGTCTCGCAGCAGCGAACCCGCCTTTTACAATGTAACCGAACGGTCACGGACCACTTTCGCCGTCCGTCCTGTCCGTAGCGATCAGGCTATACCGTGGCGAAGTCTTAAAATTTGAGTTGCAGAAATGACACGCGTTTGCGCACGAGGAAGTTCTTCTGATTATTCTGATGCGCGGGGTTTCTTCAGATCGTTGTGCCGCTTGATTCCGTCGAAATAATAAACCCCACCGTCCCAGTTAGAAAGGCGCTATTCATGTAACGGATCCACTTTCGTAGTCCGAAAGGAATAGTTCTGCGAGCAGCTTTTTGCCGTCATGGTTCATGTGATGTGCTAATGAGATTTCGCTCGCCCAGATTTATTTGGGAATTGTTAGACATCGCGGGCTTCCTTTCAGAGCCTTGATGTGATTTGTGTGTGTGTGTGTGTGTGTGTGGTAAACCGATCATCATGGCGGTTAGACTGTTCTTCATGTTCCGTTTCAGTGCTGTGAAACGGAAGGTCGTGGTACTTTTTGGTACTCCTCGGATATCGGTATTGAAACCAGCAACTTATTTACTATTAATCGGGGTCTTGCGCACATCTTTGCCGACCACGCCCACCGATACGGCTCGGCGCGTTCAAGCCGGCTGTCGTCACACACTCCATTACAGACGAGATGTTTTATCGAGCTACTTGTATCGTAGAAGATGCCGTAGTACCTCGCCCGATCAACCTTGCACGCAGATATCCCGCTCCCTGCGAGAGCTAGAGAGATAGCACGTCGGCGTACGTGACTAACGCTCGTTTACGTGCGTCTCCCGACGTGCGTTTGAAATGGCGCGCACGAGCGCCGCGTCCGGAATAAAGCACGTTAGGGACGCGGAGAGCGGAGCGTCAGTTTGAGACGTCGATGTTCACGTGTCGAGTCGTGCAGCGAGCCCAGCCGCAGCTTCGGGACGTCGCACTAATTTCCCCCTTTGCTGTATCCCACAATGCTTCAGCAGCATCACGCCAACAACAGCACGAGCCTGACCAAGAGCGAAGCCGAGAAGAAAGAGTCCGACAAATCCGGGGACCGCTCCAAAGAGAGGGACAAGAAGGAGGACAGGAAGGACCGCAAACGAGTGAGTGCACGTCTTTCGAACCCTTTATGAAATTACACCGGCGGATGGCGGAAAAGTGGGGCCGTGCATGTGCTCAGCAAGCGACGGAAGTGTGTGCGTGTCGTTGTGGTCCTTCAGGCTTCAAACAAGCCTCACTCTATAATATGCAGTTTGCTTGGTGTAAACAGCAGATAGTGAGCTCCCGGTGTGTGAGAGAGAGTGTGGCATGGAGGGGGACCGGAGTGTTATTTGCAGTTCTGACTTCATTTTTGTGTTTTCTTTTCTTTTCTTTTTTTCTTCCCTCTTTCGTTTTCCTCTCACCCCCCCCCCTACCACCACCACCACCTTAGGACTACTCCAACAGCGACCGCGAGATGAGCCAGGAATCCAAGCGCCGTAAAGACGAGAACGGAACAAGTGAGTCGAGACCGCTTTCGTTTGTTTGCGAGCCAGAAGACTCTTTCAGATGCAGAGGCAATCAGAGCACTTGTGTGTGTGTTATCTTCTTCACCCCGGCTGTTGCCTATTCCTCACAGGCTCCTCAAAGCACAGTAAGAGCGCCAGTCCGCCTGATTCGCCCCGCTCCAATGACAAGGACAACGGCAAACGCTCCAAATCCACCAGCAAAGACAAGAGCGATCTAGCCAAAACCGACAAGGCCTCTGGAGGCAAAAAGGTAATTTCTTTCTTTCGCACTTGATTGAAAGCGATACTGGGTAGCAGTACTGGTTTTTCAGCACACCTTCCTCGACGTCTACTTATGAAACCGAAGTCCACGCACGTGTGGGGCACGGTGGGACGAGAGTGTACCGAGAGAAACCGCTATTTCTGAGTATTTCCCAGCAAAACAAATGTTATATGTTGAAATAAGCATCGTATTACTTCTGCTTAAATTACATCCAGCTTTCTCATTTTTTTTTTTTTTTTTGGCCGTTTTGAGTAGGATATTGCACACCACTACGTCTTCTGGTTTTGCTCTTTAATATGCAGTCATGTTGACTGAATCCCTCGGGCCTTCAAGGCTCGTCGAGCAAATTTCACTTGAGCCGATAAGAGCCGCTCCGTTTCTTAAAGTTAAATTAACTGGATTTATTGCTGTGCGAGCAGGAGTGTCGAGTAACGTGCAGGTGTTTGAATAAACTTTGCACATTTCCTTCTCTTATCCACATAATTAGTCGTCCCTCTGATGCTTTAGTACATTCGAGTTGAGCTCGGGTTTGGAGTGTTTCCGCCTTTATCCTGCATCGGTAGTTATTTCTTTAATTCAGATTGCATAGCCGTTTCATCACTGGCCAAATGAAGTTGAAATTATTCTTATAGTGAACTCTCTATCAGATTCATCAGCCGAAGTTGCTAACAAGAATCCTAGCACGCAGTACAAAAAAAAAAAAAAAACAGACAAGAAATTCACAGACAAAAACAGTTTTAACACAAACATGGCCGGCTCTGTGCTCCCGAGTCTTTAAACTTTTATTACTGACGTGACATGAGACAAAATCTGTCCCAACAGGGACACACAATACTCACTACATTTAAAAATAAATAAATAAATAAAATATGAACTTAGCCCTGTGACACAGCATATTCGACCCTTACACACTTTTATTATCGAACAAGCTGTTTATCTAACGCAGAAATGGTAAAACCGCCGCCCTGTTGTTTTCTATTGGCTCACAAGACTGAGGTTTTGGACATCCCGTGTCCTTTCCCCTTCAGTGAATTCGCTCGTGATTGGTCTTTCTTCTGCTTTCGCTGTCAGAAGTAGAAGAGTATATGCTGTGCCATTTTCCATTCGAGAATATCACAATAAACGGATGAATCGCCCGGAACGGTCCGCCTGAAAGAAGACAGGAAAACAGGCGTTTTAGGAGAGTAGGGGAGACGTAACGTTATCATCAGCGGTGCGGTCGGGAGCCGCGGCAATCACACAGACTCAGCCGGATGGTGGATTTTTAAGCGATTCGGCATTTTGATGGAAACCGGCCGTCCGGCGTTCACGCCGTCGGCGTTTTCTGCGTCGATCCTGCTCACAGTTTCGAGCAGGAGGGATGCAGTTAAACAAAACACAAACCCAGCGTTCTTAATTACTTTCAAATTATCACCACCGGAAACATTTTAAAAAAGTGTTAGATACCAATACATCGTTGTAGGCCCATTTGAATCTTTTTGGGTTTGGATTGACTTTTTTTATTTCTTCTTCTCCTTCTGTCGAAAACCTAAAAGAGCCGTTCTGACCAGTGACGAGATATTCTTGTATATCTACATGGTATGCCAGTCGAACGTACATCGATAGATTCGTCAATATACTCAACACATACTCCTTTTACCCTGGTCTCGAGAGTTCATGAGATGGAGGAGGGGGGAGGGGGCGGAGCTTCCGAGGAAGTGTCTGTTAATATTCAAAACCTTCAGTACGCCTGCACAATTCGTTCCGGATTTCAATGTTCATTGACTCCTCTCTCGCTGATGATTCGTACAAGCGTCCTCGGATGTTCTCGCGGAGCATAACGGTTAGTTAGCATGTCTGGTGATATGATCTAATCGGAGATAAAACTCCCTGGATATTGGGGCAACGTAATATTGTATAGGGATGATAATATCATTATATCGCACAAGCCTTGCTCTTGCTAAGCACAGTTTTTTTTGTATCAGGAAACTCCTTATTGATTCACACACACACCGTACCTGCAATGTTTAAACACCGTCTCATTCAGCTCGATTTAAGCTCCGATTTGATTTTGCTCGTTTGTTATTACTTTGAACTGCTAGTCAGCATCGCAAGGCAGTGAAATGTTTGATGCTCCGTTCAGGTAGACGACGGAGGTTTGTCGCATTCGGTTCATTTAAGGAACTCGCACTTCTTTCGCAATCACTCTCATGTCGCCTCATTTTGTTTCCGCCGTTTGTGTTTTTATTACAGGAATCCAGGCACGACAAAGAGAAGTCTGAAAAAAAGCGCGACAGCACCGGTGCGAAAGAAGACAAGAAACAATATCCTTTGATGTAGACGTTTGGTGAGGGGTATCGCTGGACGTGCGTTTGGCTCCCTGTAAACAAACGTTCCTTTTTCACCAGCTCCCGAACACGTTTCGGCTCAACCCCCGCGTGAGATCCTGTCTCTCTAGATTACACTGCAGTCTTTTTTTTTTTTTTTCCTTTTCTTTTTTTTTTGATGGCGTGTGCATTGTACCACGGAAGTTTTGTGTTACTGCTGACACGTTGCTTTCGTGTCTCTCACATCAAGACGTTCGTCCTTAACGTTTCCTCACCCATAAATCATCTGAAAAGCACAGATAATGTAACCTGACACGGACGAGGTAAGACCCGAGCAGAGCCTGTGAACTTTGATGCGCACACATTTTCTAGCGTTTATATTGATTTTTATAAGGACGGTAAAGCCGTGTTTCACCCCTGTCCTAAAACGTCGTTTAAAAAGACTACATAACTACACTATGCCAAGCAACACATCGATTGTTTCCGATCCACGGACGCGCTTATATCTAGAGCCGCAACAACTAATCGATAATAATCGACGATGAACATCGTGTTCAACGAATCTCAGAGTAAATGCTGAAGTTGTGTCCCAAATGATACTACACAAATACTATACACTTACACTATGCACTATATCGGCTAGTGTATGAATTTTAGAAAGGTAATATCGTCTCAAAAGGAACATTAGCGGGTTTTTTTTTTTTTTTTTTTTTTTTTTTTTTTTTTTTTTTTTTTTTTTTTTTTTTTTACAAACTTCCTTGTCAACGGTGCATGACGTCATACGCACGTAACGCGACGCCGCTAGCTTTAGTCTAATACCCAGAGTCACCGACAGTAACATTCTTCAGTTTACTGTTTGTCAATGCTAACTTTTATAAAAAGTAACGCATAAATACTGTTATATAATATAAACTTCATATATATATATATATATATATATATATATATATATATATAGATAGATAGATAGATAGATAGATAGATAGAGAGAGAGAGACTTAATGTACATTCTCGATGAGATCATTTGAGGCACATTTCCGTATTCATTCTGTAAAATTCCACATGCAGTTTGCAGCTGAAAGACAATGACACCCAAGTATGACCAAAAGTCCGTGGACGCCGGACGATCACACCCGTATGCGGTTCTTCCCCAGACGGCTGCCACAAATTTGGAAGCTCACAGTTGTATAGGGATGGCTTTTGTATGCTGTGGCATTAAACACTAGGTTACTAGGTTTATGTTGTTATAGGAAAATATGAAATGAATAAACCGCACGCTTCATTCCTCTCGTACCGCGGCGGTATGCCAACGATTTCATCCGTTCCTATCGATTAAAGAACGAGACGTCATGATTTTTATGCTTGTAGTCGCATGTGATGTCGAGTCCGTGAACCAGGTTAGTTCCCGTTATCACTCGGGTTACATCGAAAAATGTTCGTGGAAGAGCTTTACCTCCGGCCGATGCAAACCGAACACTACGGGGACTCCTTGCATGAATAAATAGTCGTTCACGATGTCGATGCGTTTCGATAACGTATTAGACGATCGCACCAAGACCGACCAATATTGTATTCCACATTAGGATTTCAGATGCACTGTATCTACTTTTGCTTTCCAGTACAATCACTACAGCTGCTGCATTATATGTACTACAATAATGTAGCACATCCCGGACCGAAACACAAACAATGATGTTCTTCTTTTTCTTCTTCAGAATTCCCTGTTGTGCGCTTTGATGAGTCAGAGCCCCATCCACCTTTCAGCCATGTCAGCATCTTCATTCTCTCTCTCTTTGTTTTTTTTTTTTTCTTTTTTTCCCCCCCTCTCACTGTCTGAGCTGAGGATTTGTTCGCACCCTTGTATTTTTGGCTTGCCTAGATAATTTCCTAGAAATGTCGTAGCTTGTATTTTAACCTGCCATTTTTATTGTAACATTTTCAGTATCGTGCTGAAAGCTCATTTCTGTACAAAAAAAAAAAAGAAAAGAAAAGAAACAAACACACACAAAAAAAAAAACAATTTTTAGCACAATGTGCTGCTGTATTTCACGAACAGAATCAGGTTCGGAGTTGTGTTGCTCCTGAATTGGATTGCGTTTTTATAACACGTCAACACTTTCTTCCTCTTCTTCTTCTTCTTTTTTTTTTTTTTGGAGCAAACAAAATTCATCTCAGCCTCAGTTTGATTTCCAGTTTATTTATTTTTCCTCTTCTTTTTAATCTGTATGCGCTATTTAGGCATAGGTGTTTAAAGCAGTATGAACAGTCTATTTGTATATTATGTATACACTAAATAAAATGAATACTTGTATTACTTAATTTCCTCAACTTTTATTTCAAAACTCCTTGTTGTGTTTGCTCACGTTTTTTATTTTTATTTTATATTTAAAAAAGAAAAAAAAAGAAAAAAAAAGGGGGGGGGTTTCTGTAGAATGTCTGGCAACCTCGATTTCTTCCCAAATAAACGGATGAGATTAAAGAAGAAAAAAAGAAAAGTGTTACTCTCTTTGAGAAGTACTTTTGAAGTTTTTAAAATGCCCTCACGTCGACCAGTGTATGCCTTTTTCTAAATAAAGATAGATTTTTTTTTTTTCTCCAATGTGTCATATTCTGTTCTCTTTTGTATCATCAGATGCTCAAATTGTGTTTCTCTGTAGGAATTTAAAGCTGAGGTTCTGTATACTCTGATCATAAAGCTGTGCGTTATTTTCATCGCTGATCCTTTGTGTGCTGTGAAAGGGATAGATTATTACTTAAAGGAATATTTTACTCGAAAAACCATTTCAGGTTTTTGTCATTTTAAACTTTTTTTTTTCTTTTTTTTTTTTTTTTCCACCAATAGGAGTATAGGTAAAGAATAAAACACAACAGGATGTGCTGTTCTTTAGGAAAATAATCAATTGTGAATTATCAGCGTTAAATGGACCTTATTCTTGACTATTTTCCAATAACGCTATGTCCCATACTGCCAATTATTAAAGTTTTTTTTTTTTTTTTTCCCCCCCATTTAGAGTTTAATGTCTATTGTTGAACATCCACAAAGTGATTTAGTTCCTGTTAACACAGCAATAAACAGTTGTTCCATCACTAGCCTCATTTATTTAAGTTTACAGCTTTGTTTGTTATAAAACTGACACTGGAGACTCCTTCCAAATATACGAAAAGAAGACGTCTCCTCGTTGAAAACTTCACATTGACAATACACATTAGTTCAATCGGTGGATCTGGAGTGTCCGTTAAGCAGCTAGTACTATAGAAAAGGGAACTAGAATGAAAGGATCCATTTAGAACCTGTGATCCGTCTTGCAGCCGGAACTCTCAGCTGCGGTTTCTTACAGTAAATCGGTCCGTACAGGAGTTCGCCATTTTTATTTGTGTTTTTGGGGCGGATTGTTCCGGCCAAAAACGCTTGCTTTTGCTGCCTCTTTTAAAAATAAATAAATAAATAAATTGTGATGCAACTTGCTGAGTTAACCCCCCCCCCCCCCCCCCCCCCCCCCCCCCCAGTTTCGCGAATGAGACCTTTTAGCTGTACACGTGTTCGACGCACGTGAATCGAGCAGGGCGTTGGCCGAGTTCTGAAATCTGTTCTTATTTAGAAAAATCGCAAGCTCCTCTGAAATATTGCAGCATTTGCGTTCATTTCCGCGATCGCGAGATCGCGAAATCTTGTCTGGACTGGTGTACGGATCGACGCCGCCTGACCACGAATCGACGCCGCCTGACCCGTCAGATTTGAAAATCGATACCATCATAAAGCTCTAAAAGTTTCAGTGTCTTTTAGTGTAACTCCATGACCAACTCTTACACATTTTACATAGCTCTTCTTTCTAACCTAGGACAATGATGCTATGGTTGCTTTATTACTCAAAAACCTGCGAACGTCTGCGTCTTTCTCCCCCAATCGACGCCTGAACGTATACACAGTAACGTCTCGAGAGGCGTTTTAAACTCTCCGGTGTTAACCGACACACCTGGAGCCCTGCCCCTTTCCTCCCGTTCTCACCTGATGGGTCGTCTCGATTTTCCCGTTCATCGGTGTGGAATAAAATCCATCAGTGAATGTATGTCTTGTCTTATATTAGACCTGTACAGGTACAGTAACGTCACGGTCCAGACCACTGAGTGCGCATCTATACTGGGTTTTACAATAACCACCGAGCAAACTCCAGCATGAGTTTAGCGTAAAACCCCGCGTATAACGTTTTAACCTAACTTCAACTCGGACGCTGCAGGAGAACGTAACTTCTCCCACTTCGACACGGCAAAAACACCTTGAGAAGGGTTTACGTAAAGCTTCCTTATAGCCATGAAACCTGGTCCGTTAATCTGAGAACGGTCAGCAGTTTATCATCAGTTAAGATGCGTTACGCCTTCCCCTGACGTGTTTCAAATAAATAGCTGCGAGTGATCCTAGTAAAAGGGTTATATTTGGAAGAAATGTCACGTTAGATTTATCCTTTGGTCGTTCTCCTCGTGCCTGATGGAGGGGGGGGACATACCAGTCAATGCTACGATGATGAAGTACCTCGTCTTTTCTTGCCAGATTGCGGTGATGACTCTTGCTCGGTTTGAGGAATAAATGTTACAAAGTAAGTCATAGATATCAAAGCGGTTCATCCATCTCCTGTTAGGAAGTCTGACGTTTAACTGACGTGATGACAGTCGCACCGCGCTTATCTCCTCGGCCCTGTACCGAAGCGTAAACAGCATAAATCTGTACAGTCACCGACAAAGCCGCGGTCGTGCGATTCGCGCCGTTATTCTCATTACCCGCCCGTGCTTCCAGGACCGAGTTGCTCTAAGGATCCGGATAAGCTCCTAATGTACTAATTTGCATGTTCATTGAATCATCATGATCATTTCCATGTCCAGATATTTCCCATGATAAAGGTGTTTAGAATGGTTCCTACTTTCGTTTTAAAGAGTCGAAACGACTACTAGAGTAAAAGCCAGTATGAAACAGTGGCTTAGTGCTTAGCTTGTTTGTCTCCCACCTCCAGGGTTGGGGGGTTCTATTCCCACCTCCGCCCTGTGCGTGCATGTTCTCCTCGCGCTTCGGGGAGGGGGGGGGGGGTTTCCTCCGGGTACTCCAGTTTCCTCTCCAGTCCAAAGACATGCATTGTACGCCGATCGGCATTTTTCCAAAATGATCGTTAGTGTGCGAGTGTTTGTGCGATTGGCCACCCATCCAGAGTGTCCCTCATCTTGTCTCCTGGGAGGTCCTCCGAGCGCTCCGTGACCCCGTGTGGATTAGCGGTACAGAAAATGGAAGTATGGATGGAGGCCTGGGAACACCCTTCACAAATCTATCTAGTATAGTACTGAACACTACAGGCTTTCCTGAATGAAATATTTTTTTTTTTTTGCACATATCACAAGTAAAGTTGTTTCAAAAACTGTTTTTTTATTTATTTTTTTTTCTTTCTTAAACTAGGCCTCCTGAGTGGCACAGAAGAAAAGCATTCCCCTAGTGTCCCTCTATTGCCACAGCTATCCATGGCTGGGAGCCAAAGGAGCAAAATTGGCTGTGTTCTCAGTGTAGGAGGGAGAGCATTTTCCTCTGAGTGTGTTATGCTGCCCTGTGACGCAACGTGAGTAGCAATTCAAAAAGAGGAGGTTGGCTGGCTTCATGTGTCTCGAAGAAACCGCATATTAGCCTTCACCCTTCACGGTCGGGGGCTGCCGTGTGATAGGGGAAAGCTGGTGGTGGGTCTTGGGGGAACAAATATATATAAAAATTTTTTTAAAAAAGCTTCTGTTCCAACTTGTGGACATTTCGACAGCTGGTATCTGATTACAAGCCGAACTGAATAGGCATTTGTCCGTTTCGCTGCAGCATGTAGAGCGGATATAAAAAGTTTACACGCCCCTGTTAAAATGGCAGGGTTTATGTGAAAAATGAAACCAAGATGAATCATGTCAGAACCTTTTTTTTTTTTTTTTTTTTTTTTTTTACCTTTATTGTGAGATTCTAACTTAGAAATGAAAGTCAACAACGATAAGAATCGTTTTAATATGTTGGGGGCGGTGGTGGTGGTGGGGGGTGCAATAACGTGGTTGCATAAGTGTACACACCCCTAAACGAATGCTTACTTTGAAGTAACTTTCACTAGTCTTTTTGGGTTAGAGGCGATCGCGTATTGAACGATCTTGACGATAATTTGCCAGTCTTCCTCGTGAAGGCGTTCTAACTCCGTCGGATCGGCTGGGCGTCTCCTGCGCCGAGCCGTCTTCAGGTCACTACGCAGATTTTTGATCTTTAGGTCTGGACTAAGGTCTTTAGCCGTTCCTTTGTTGATCTGGAGGTTTGCTTCGGGTCGTTGTCATTGTCACACCGATATTATCAATACTGCATTGCCTCCCAGTGAAATCTCGCATTAATTATAAAATACTCTTATTAACCTATAAAGCACTAAATGGTCTCGTGCCACAATATCTAAGCGACCTTTTGGTTTTATATGATCCGCCACGCCTACTTAGATCAAAAGATGCAGGCTATCTGACGGTACCTCGAATAGTGAAGGCTACAGCAGGGGGAAGAGCTTTCTCTTATAGAGCCCCACAGTTATGGAACAGTCTTCCTATTAGTGTTCGGGACTCAGACACAGTCTCAGTGTTTAAGTCTAGGCTTAAAACATATTTGTTTACTCAAGCCTACCCTGACTAGATTCTGTTCTACTTTCTCCCTCTCTCCTTTCTCCGAGCCCCACACGAATTTATGGAGATACTAGAGATCCAGATCCTTTCTGCCTCTGGATGGAGCTCAAATCTTCTTTAATTCCAGACTGCTGGGACTACGGCTGCTCCTAACGCCATACAGACTTCATATAAATCCATAATGAACTTTTTCACACTAACTGTTGTTACCCAGATGAGGATGGGTTCCCTTCTGAGTCGGGTTCCTCTCAAGGTTTCTTCCTCTTAAAACATCTTAGGGAGTTTTTCCTTGCCACCGTCGCCACTCAGTGGCTTGCTCAGTTGGGATAAATCCGCACCTTTAATATCTGTATACCATGTTGATATTTCTGTAAAGCTGCTTTGAGACAATGTCTATTGTAAAAAGCGCTATACGAATAAAATTGAATTGAATTGTGAAAAGTGAAATTCCTTTTCGTCTTAAGTGTTTTAGCAGAAGACGTAAGGTTTTTGGGGTCAAAATCGATTGGTATTTGGAGCTATTCATTATTCGCTGATTAAAGCGCCAGTTCCAGCTGAAGAAAAGCAGCCCCGAAGTACGATGCTGCCACCACCATGCTTCCCCATGGGTATGGTGTTCTTTTGGTGATTATCTTTTGGTATTATGGCCAAAAAATTCACCTTTGGTGTCATTGGACGTTACTCCACATGGTTTGGGGAGATTGGATGGCTGCTTTTTTTTTTTTCCTAGAGATATGAAGAATTCAGAAGATTCCATCCATCTCCTATACCGCTTAACCTTTTCAGGGTCACGGGGAAACCTGGAGCCTATCCCAGGGAGCATCGGGCACAAGGCGGGGTTTTATACATTAGTCAAGGGGTCAAAATATATTACATACAGAAAAACCTACATTGACGAAAACGATCGTCTTTGGCGGTTTTCCAGAATACGACTGTAGCGTTGGTTTGTTTTATGGTTATATGGTTTTACATGGTTACAGATACTCATATGACACAACAAGCGCTGCGATTTTCTTGCAGCCGAGCGCCCCCCTGAACCCGTGAGATGAGAAATGACTCAATCTACCCAACTATCTGGTTTAAAGCAAATGCAGGATGCGATGACATAACGTCTAATGCGGCACGAATGACTCAAAGCCTTCAAAAGAAAACCGAAGCTCCTCCGTAATCAGAGACGTTCAAGCAAACTCGTCCCATCGTCGCTGAAAGAAACCTTGATTTCGGCACGATCATAGAGATTAAGCTCAACCGTGCGTCTCTCAAGCAACTTCTTTATTAAGCCCTATTCACTGAGACTGCTGAGTACCAGGATACTATAACCTATAACTGTCAGACACCGAAGTTTCAGCCATTAAAAATAAATACCGGCCCTGCCTGACTCTCGGTTGTATGCTGCGGGATGTTGTCGTGCTGAAAGGTGAAAGGCCTTCACACCAGTCTGAGTTCATGTGCACTCTGGAGCTCTGCACATTTGGCTCCGTTTATCCTTCCCTCACGTAAAACGCCTCCAGAGCTTGATTCTACCCCCATCGTGTTTCACTATAGAGCTAGTATTGCTGAGCGGTACCTGTTTTTTTGTCTCGTCAATCAATCTGCCTTTTTCGTCATGTTCTCAGAGTCCTTTAAGTGCCTGCCATGTGCGTCTTACTCAGGAGTCGCTTCGGTCTAGCCGCTCTACCATAAAGGCCTGATTTATGGAGTGTTTCTAAGATGTTTGTCCAACAGGTTTTCCCATCTCTGGAGGACTTCTGGAGCTCTGTCATAGTGGCCATTGGGTTCTGGGTCACCGCTTTGACCAAAACCCTTCTAACCTGCGTACAGGTTTCTTTCATTTCACAAGGGTCTTCACTTCCGGGAACATATAATGCTTTAGCAATGGTTTTATAATGGTTTTGCTCAGATCTAGTTCTCTTCCAGGTTCCCAAGCACAATTTGATTACGGTTCTACTGAGGACACCTTGTGTCTCCAGGCTTTTTGGCCTGTCATGCTCTGTGAATTGTGGGACCTTATGCACTTAGGTGTGTGCCTTTTCTAAATCCTGTCCAATCGATTGAATTTGCCAGAGATGGACTCCAGTCAAGTAGAGATGAAATGAAATCAGTAATTAAAGCAAACAGGACGCACCTGAGTTTGTGGAGTCGGAGTGCCTTAGTCGAGGGTCTGAATACTTCTCGAAATGATAGATTTTCACTTTTTGCTTTTTAATAAATTTGCAAACTTTTCTAAAACAAACAAAAAACAACAACAACTAAAAACCCACTGGATTATTGGGTGGAGATTGATGGCCCGAGAAGTACATTTAATCCTTTTTAAATGAAATCTATAGCACAGTGAAGTGTGACGGGGTGCGAATACTTTCCGAGGCCTCTGTAGATGGAGCTGTGAGGACAGGAGGGCTGGTGTACATGTCTCGAGATTTAGATTGAGGGTCTTATAGGTGTTTTATTCATAGCTCTTTAATTCATAGGTTTTTGACCGTCTTTAACGAATGTAATACTGTAATAATTGGCAACTTGCTGTATTATAAGAGGCATAAAACACTTTGCGATGTAATATTATTGGAAATGAATGAACTTCTGGGTTGTCATAGCATCACGCCACACCAACATTATCATCCTGTAACAGCATGTCTCAAAGTTTTTTTTTATTCCGTACCATATCTTCAATATTTTCAAGGGTGTAAATGTTTTGTGTAATCTTGCCCCATGAGAAAGAGAGAGAGAGAGAGAGAGAGAGAGAGAGAGTGTGATTTTTAAAACCGATGGTTAGCGGTACAAGGTTTGTCAATAACTTGATCAATTCTTCAGGTTTAAGTAAAAACGTCTCCCGTCGTGAAGCATCTTCTAGTAGCGGAGCCCTTGAACGTCGTCTTGGACCGACACGGGCTTTGAATATTAAAAAAAAGAAGTGAGTTATGATTGTGTTCGACTGTTTCTGTGTGGGAAGGATTCGATACCGAGCGTGTTTCTGTTCTTCCACAATGAAACTAGAGCAACAAGATCAGTCAATCTGAGACCAAATAACAATGTATCTTCTAAAACGCCTTCACAGAAAGTGTTCAGGAAGTGAGTATGCTACAGTCATGGGGTTTGGTAGTTTGGGGTTTGGATCAGTTTAGGCAGTGAATCATGAAGCGTTTATTCAACAGCGTTTTAAAGCATTTTGCAGCTCTCTAAAAACGTACGAACGTCTGAGACAAAGGCTGGAGTCAGTCGAGTGCATTCAGGAAATTCTTATTATCCATGTTATGATTCAGATCAGGAAAAAAATGAAAACACTTATCGGTCATCCCTCTCTCCATCCATCCATCATCCATCCATCCATCATCCATCATCCATTCATCATCCATCCCTCCATCATCCATCCCTCCATCATCCATCCCTCCATCCATCATCCATTCATCATCCCTCCATCCATCATCCATCCCTCCATCCATCATCCATCCCTCCCTCCATCCATCCCTCTATCATCCATCCCTCCCTCCATCCATCCCTCTATCATCCATCCCTCCCTCCCTCCATCCATCCATCAGCCGTCCCTCCATCCATCCTCCATCCCTCACTCCATCCATCCCTCCATCCATCCCTCCCTCCCTCCATCCATCCATCAGCCGTCCCTCCATCCATCCTCCATCCCTCACTCCATCCATCCCTCCATCCATCATCCATCCCTCCATCCATCATCCATCCCTCCCTCCATCCATCCCTCTATCATCCATCCCTCCCTCCCTCCATCCATCCATCAGCCGTCCCTCCATCCATCCTCCATCCCTCACTCCATCCATCCCTCCATCCATCCATCCCTCCCTCCCTCCCTCCATCCATCCCTCCCTCCATCCATCCATCCATCATCCATTCATCATCCATCCATCCCTCCATCCATCATCCATCCATCCCTCCATCCATCCATCATCCATCCATCCATCCCTCCCTCCATCCATCCCTCCATCCATCTATCCATCCATCATCCATTCATCATCCCTCCCTCCCTCCCTCCCTCCATCCATCCCTCCATCCATCCATCCATCCATCTATCCATCCATCATCCATTCATCATCCCTCCCTCCCTCCCTCCATCCATCCCTCCCTCCATCCCTCCCTCCCTCCATCCATCATCCCTCCCTCCATCCATCCATCATCCCTCCCTCCATCCCTCCCTCCCTCCCTCCATCATCCCTCCCTCCATCCATCATCCATCCATCCCTCCCTTCCTCCCTCCCTCCATCCATCTATCCATCCATCATCCATCCCTCCCTCCCTCCCTCCCTTTTCTGTAGCATGTATCCTACACAGGGTCGTTTACTGTTCTGCGCTTGATATATCGCTTTGCTTGTATTCCCTCATCCGTAAGTCTCTTTGGATAAAAGCGTCCGCTAAACGAACAAACGTAAATGTAAAATCCTACAAACTTTCAAGCCCCACTGTACATCAGTTTTAACACTGACATTCCGTATTATATGTCATTTGTTTTGACATTTCTGTTCAACAGCCGGAGCATACTCGTTCCTGGGTGTTGGTTAAATATGAAATGCTGAACAATTTACAGCCATCACACATTCTTCTTTTCGCTGTCTGTCTAATAATCACACTCGGAAGAAGTTTTTCTGAGAACAATCTACAACCCATCACAGGGCCTAGTAGATGATTAAAAATGGAAATATTGTAGTTATGATACTTGTTATTGGAGAGTGTCTACTGACAGTGCAGCTGAGATCAGGAGAAGCTTCCGCATAGCTTTTAACTCTTTTTTTTTTTCTCCCTTTTTCTTTTCATCCATTTACACTACTTGATTTCAATAATTAGCAGTTGTCAGTAAATGACAGGTAGCTTTGCTAAAATATAAAAAAAAGGTAGTAGCACTGACATTTTAACTCGCACGCTCATCATCCAAACAGTCAAAAAACAAAAACAAAACCCGATAGAATTTTTTTTTTATATATGGGTTTTATTTACAAAATATAATAAAATACTTTGTACAAGGCCTCACTAAAGAGGTTTCAGTAAATTAGACCCATGCATGCATTTCTTTCTTTTTTTTTCGTCACTAGGATGCCTGCTAAGGTTCTCTGGGTTTGAGGTGCAAAAACAGGAAAGGAAGAAAGGGTAAAATGTCAAATACAAAATCGTCTTGCTCCTCTTGACCTTTCTAAGATGTAAGTTTCAGGGCTTAATAGGCAATCACAAATTTTTCACATGCAGATATTTAAAAAAAAAAAAAAGAAAAAAAAAGAAGAAGAAAGAACGAAAGAAAAAAGAAGGGGTAGGAATTCGAGTCCACTGTGAATCCTGCAGGCGGCTAGAAAGTCTGTTTTTAACAAATGTACATTTCTTCGTAGTAGTTTAGCTCCTTTTGGAACTCTTTGAAAGCTTCTTTTCTATATAAAACGTCTCTCTGCGTGGATTCAGGATCGTCCGCGTTCCTAAATCCTACGAAATCACAGTTTTTTTCTTATAGTAAACAGAAAGTCTAACAGCGAAAATGTAAATGTGCTAAGCTTTTAAGATTACCCCTGTTAACACCATTTATAAATCTATTTTTAAATGTCGTCATTAACGCTATTTTACTAAGTAGGTCATCCAACACTAAAACCGTTGTCAAATGAAACTAAAACCCAAAGCTCGGTTGAAACGTTTAGTATATTGAGAAAATTGTAAGGTACTCAAATACTACATTTTAAAAGCCATACCCCTTTTAATTATTTATTTATTTATTTTTTTAATTGTTATTTTTATTTATTTATTTTTTTAAAATCTTTTTTCTTTTTTTTCTTCCCCTCTCGCGCTCTCTCTCTCTTTCTACGGATTGCAGTGCATCTACATGTAGATGATCCATTTTCCCGTGTTGGAGCTTCGGTTTCTTGTACAATAGAACAGTTTATAAAAAGAAATCCATGGAAATTAATTCAAATACTGCAGTCTTTTTTTTTTTTTTTTTTTTTTTCTTCTTTTTTTTTTGGTGGGGGGGGGGGGGGGTAGGGTGGGGGCGGGAGTTGTATAGAATGCAAGTGATCGCATTGGACATTGTCTGCAAATTTTCTTCTCTTTTTGTTTTTCATCGTATGCTTTTGGTCATATTTATTTTCAGTTACTGAAAGCCTCGAAGGTGTCTCGCGTGACGTGCTCCTCTGGGGGTCTGATTCGTAAGAGTTTCTTTAATATTCGACAAATCAGCAGCATGAAATTAAAAAAAAAACAGAAAAACAAACAAACAAAAAAAAACCCCCAATAAAACTAATTAACAATGACACTACTTAAGTAACAGCATATAATCTCAGTCTCTCACGTTAAGTGATTTCTATTAGAAAGATTTGAAAATTTGATAAATTAATGCTTTTATCAGTTACTGTGATTGTGAAAGCAAATTTACAGTTGATGAAGTACAAGCATTTTTTTGTTTGGTTGGTTTTTTTTTTTTTTTTTTTTTTTTTTTTTTCCTTAGGTTTTTTTTTTTTTTTCCCCATTTATTTTTGTCGTCGTTGTTAAGATTCGATCGATAACCAAGTCCAGCAGCATACCAATACCAACACAGTTTTCAGTCTGGCTCTTCTGAATGTGCTCAGATCACAAGTGATGGCTTTGTTTCTCAGTTTCCATGGAGTTATGCAGTTCAAGAGTTCATTCACGGATGGCGATGGCATCATTCCTTCATGTGTTTCACGTGTTATCGGAGCAATGGGATGTCACCATGATGAGCTTACATTCGAGTGATTCTCTGAATGTTCCATAAGGCACTGAAGGAAACGTCCAGGTTCTTTCCAAAGAATAAAGTCCACTCCTGTCTTTCTCTCAGATGATAAATGTGGATGGAGTCGGAAGGGGAAAGAGGATGAGACCTCTTAAAGATCCAGCCATCGCTTTTTTTTTTTCCTTCTTCTTCTTCTTTTTTTTTTTTTTTCTTTTATTAATTTTTTTTTTTTTTAAGGGTTTCTTGTCACAATCATCAAAGCTGACACAAACGTTCGCAGGGCCTGCGTCTGCTATGGAAACACATACAAAGCATATATGAAAGATTTAAGCCAAACTCTTCTCTTCTTAATACTAGCAAAAGATATTTTTATTTACTTTTTATTAGTTTAAACGTCTGAATGATTTGTTAATAACGGGTGGGTTAACGGCGGCCCTTTATTGTTGATATACACCCGTGTTAATATCTGTTCATTATTAATAATTATCTGTGGATCTAAAGGGGGCGTATTATTATTTATAACTCTCAAAATATTAAATCAAATTAAAAAAAATAATACAATTCTCTTAAAGGATGACACTTATTATGTTTTGGCGTAATTTGTGTCAGTTGTTGTTTATACCTAGCAGTGTTATTTAGCATATTATTATTATTTTTTCAAATTTACACTAGATGGCCAAACGTATGTGGACACCCGGCCAATCACACCCATATTTTCTTGTTGTACATCCCCTTCCAGATTCAGCCCCCTTCGCTGTTATAATAACCTCCACGCCACTGCGAGAAGTCTTTTCACGAGATTTTGGAGCGTAGCTGTGGGGATTTGTGCTGATTCAGCCGGAAGAGCATTAATGAGATCCGGCACTGATTTTGGCTGATGAGGCCTGGCATGCAGTCAGCATTCTGCTTGTGGTTGAGGTCAGGTCATAGATTACATTGGGATTATATGTCATGAATCTACACAAAACAGTTTATAATATTGAAGCAGAGAGAAAACAGTGCAATTTGTTTAAAAAAAAAAAAATTCCAAATTGTGATTGCATAAGTATTCACTCCCATTGCTATGAACCCCTGATGCAATCTGTTGGGAGCAGGAGTCGAATAATTAGTCGAGCGTGAATCCCCTGAATTAACGGGGTCCACTTGTGTCTCATAATCTCGATGTAAATTTCTGGAAACGGCATCGGGAAGACCGGTGAGCTGTCAAAACAAGTCCGTGACGAATTCTAGAAAATGATCAATCGGAGTGTGGTTATGTAAAAATATCCAAAACGACCAACCCATAGAGTGATTGGGACAGTAGGGCATTCGTCGGAGAAGCAACTAAGAGGCCAAAGGTCACTCTGAAGGCTCTGGAGAGATCCACAGCTCAGATAGGAGAAGCTATTCACAGCTATTCCATAGACAGGACATTGCACAAATCTGGGCTTTATGGAAGGAGATCGATAGGGAATTTATTCATTATTAAACAAGGCCGTATTAAATCATATGTCGGAGACTCAGCAGGCGTGTAGAAAAACTTTTAGGACTTTTTAACATTGGCACATGTGGTGGAAACCCAACACTGCTCATCACCTTGCATTCACCATCCCCAGAGTGAAGCGCGGAGGTGATAGCATCATGGTCAGTCGATGCATTTCATCAGCAGGGACTGGGGAAACTCTTCACCTGACGCCAGGATAACGACCCTAAGCATACTGTACTCCCAGAGCTACTCTGGGTGGTTCAAACCCAAGAGCCTGAATGTATTCGAGTGGTTCAGTCTCAACCCAGATCACAATCAGGCTTGAAAGCACCAATATGCTCCACTCAGTCTGATAGAACTTGAACAGTTTTGCCAAGAAGAAGGAAAGCTGATCGAGACGCATCCCAGCATTCTTGCAGCCGAAGATAGTTCTACCAAGTATTTACCCAGGGGGTGAAAACTTATGCAACCAACAGGTGCTTTGTTTTTGCTTTTGTTTTTTTAAATGAACCTTTGTGTCATCATAAAACACATTTTGAACCGTAAAATATTAGACATCATGTAAATCAAATGGTAAAATCCCAGTTAAGCCCATTTTAATTCCAGGTTGTAACCGGGGGCGTTAGCTGGACTGTTAATCGTCCGGTTCTGACCAGAACAGGTTACACCCCTGGTTGTAACCATTTAAAATGTGACAAAGCCTCAAAGGGGAGGGAATACTTACGCAAGGCACTGTAATACCCACATTACAAATATATTAGCATCCCTACAGCAGTCAGTTCTCTTTAATGCAACAGCAACATAATGTAGCACTGCTAACAGTTTTTTTGCGTCAGCAACCCACACATTATTATTATTTGTTGTTCAGCCCTCTATTAATAATCCATTTATCCACTCATGTATATAAACAAGGTGTTACACATCTGCACATATTCAAATTATACACATACATTGAGGTGTCCATAGAGTACATATTACCATTATTATTATTATTTACTAATTTAATTCTTATTTTTCTATTCCTGTTGTATATATATTTTCAGATACGTTATTTCAATACTATTCCTATTTAATGTGTATTATCTGTTTTGTGTGTGTAATTGAGCTGCTGTAACGACTGAATTTCCCCGGTGTGTGATCAATAAAGGTTATCTTATCTTATTAACGTAGCAGTTTCTCTCAAATTTGCTCTCCAGTTCAATTTTTATATTCTCTGTATATTATTATTCTGTATGTCCAGCTTACATCTTTGCAAGTCTTGACCAACTGGACCTTTTCAGAAAGTAGACACAAGCTTAGCTATGTGTGTCCATTTGAATGGTGTTTTTTTGTAGCCCAGTGGTTTCAAACAAACGAAAGAAACGTACGACTGGCTTGGCGATTAGAAACTCTGCTGAAATTTACGAGACGAGATGATTAGCGCAGTGGACGACACTAATACTAAAGAAAGAAAGAAAAAAAACGACGATTTCTTACATACCTCTAGATCTTAACACTCTCTGTCCCATACACATTGTAGCCTTCTCGGTATGTTGCAAAGTTCTGAGTGTTGGGTGGCGGGGCAGGCTTAAAGTTTTGGGCGGTTTTTTCAAGTTTCAGCTTTTTAGCTTCAGCACGTGACTTGTAACAGAATTCTATTAAAGCCACCATCATGGCCAGCCCCAGACCACCAACCAGAATATAGAAGACTCCAGCTACATTGCTTAGACTCAGAGCACTTGTCTTGTCCTACGAGAAGTGAGGAAGACAGTTAGTATAATTTGCACTGGTACACATTTGATACAAAAAAATAAAAAATATTCAACACTCTTAACCTTATAGCTAAACAACCTAATCTTGGTATACATTTCTAGTAGCAATAATGACCAGGACTACTGATATTTATAAGGAGACATTCTGAAATGATTAAAAAAAAAAAAAAAAAAAATCTCCATTGGTGCTTCTCCCAAGAGGTTGAGCACATGCGTAAATGGAGGATTTAAGACTGGCTAAGAATTAAAAATTGACGTTTCCCTACAAACAACCAGAAGGATTGAGAACCTCTAGGATGGTTGTAGGTCCAGTAGCTCTCCAGAAGGAAGCAATTCAGTCAATGCGACATTAGAAAGCATAACTGATCAGTTCTGAAAATTCAAGTTCTGGAAAGTTCTAACCTAATCCTATCACTGGCTTCTTCATGTGTTTGAGGAAGCTGGTCAGTTACATACAGGTCCGACCTCTGGCTTCAAACCCTCTCTTAAAAGTGCCTAATAATTTCCCTTTAAAAGCTTCCTGTTCTTTATTTAACAGTCAAATTCATATTTTGACATATTTTCTACAAAATACTGATCTTAAGGAATTGGCTTGAACCATTCTGCTGCTGCTTACCTCCCAAACTTGTTCATTAAAAATTTGTTCACAAGAGTTTTACCATTTGCAATTTAACCCTATGAGCTGAAAAACCTCTAAAATTGATTTTTGTTTTGTTTGGTTTGTTTGTTTGGTTTAAAAAAAAAAAAAAAAATAGAAGTGATGAACGTGGTTTTAAATATTCATTAAGAGGCCACCTAGATAAGTGAATCTCAGAGGGTTAACCAAGAGGTTTATTATATTCTTTAACTTCTTGTGGTGCGGAAACAAAATGTTCATCGTGTCATTGTTTCCAGCGAAATTTACCAAGGCCCCTCGGCTCTCGTCGAGGTCTGAGTAAGTTAGGTTGAAACAGGTTTGACACGATAAATAATTTCTTTCTACTCCCCAGCACAAGAAGATAAACAATTTAATAGACGCATTTCATGCAAATAAGTAATAACGCTAAGACTGTAAATCAAAATTTTAATTAAAAGTTTGGTAAATAAAAAAACAGCAGCATAATGGTTATAGTGTCATGAATGTCAAATGTTAGAAGTAAGCAAAGAATAACACTTGGTAGACTAAAAAAAAAATAATATATATATATCTATATATATATATATATATATCTTATGTCTGTTTTACTTGCACTTTTATTTTATTCCCCCACATATAACACTACCTGATTTAGCATTACAAGTGTTCCAAGTGGAAAAAAATACAGTAATAGAAAATGTTCTATGTACTTTGGCAAAAAAAAAATATTCATGTGGGGGGAAATTGTGCAAAACTAGGATTCATTTAATCAATATGGCCACTTGGATTAATTTATTAAATATGGCCAAAAGTCATTCAATATATCCTTACATATCAAATGAAAATGAAGTAAATGTTTTCTTTTCTTTGCATATGAACAAATACGTCAAAATGCAATTTGGAATCAGTACAAAAGACCTGCAGCGACTGACCTTACTTCCAGAGTCCTTGGTCCCACATTCACCCTTATCGTACCACCATTTGTTTTTCAGCTTGGCTAAGATGCCTTGTTCACTGAGTTTCAATACTGCAAGGTTTACAGGAGTTCTTCACGTGGGAAATAACATAAATAACATTATATTATGTTATTTTATGTTATTCAAGTCTTATCTACTTTCATACTTTACAAAGCGATAAAGCAGGACTCCTGGCCATTTCTCCACAACACACACTGGCAGGCATTTCTGACTATTACCTTCTATCCAGCAGAAGCTACGCTAAGGTGCCAGGACCTACCCATATCGCTTTGAGTAATCGGCATACACTGTTAAGAGAAGAACACGCAGGTTGCGGGACATATGACCTGCTGATCTATAGAAGCAGAGGAGAATGCATTTTTTTTCACTTATGATACAGACAGTCTGAGAAGTCTGATCACCTAGGAACCCTTTTCTGACTGACAGACAAACAAAAATTACCAGTAATATTTTGTTCAAGCTGAGGAGAGTCATAAATAAAATGAGAGAACCTAGTAGTATTATGAAGATAGGGCATAAAGCATAGACACACTGCAGTTAAAGAGCAGAAAAAAACAGGCTAATATGTCGCTATGACAACGAGAAGGCCTAACAAGTATTTTACAGTGCAATAATAGCTGGGTTTAAATTTGTATTACAGCTGACCTGTGAGGATATAATTACTGCTTAGACTGACATGATTGGGATTTATGGGCTAAATTCAAATTTGTATTTTTAAGAGGTGGAAAGGAAAAAAAATATAGTCCTGCATGCTCGAGGTATGCTCAAGAGTGGCTTAAACATTCATTGCCTTTGCAGTGGGAGCTCACAGATAAGCGAGCTCCCAGCCCACGCATTTCTTTTTGGCTTGAGGAGAGACATTGATTAACAGAGTAATTATCCTCTAAGTGTTTGGTGTGACTGAAGTGAGAAAACCAATCAGAAGGAAGTGATGGCAAGTGTGTGCCAGGGGCACGGAGGAGAAGGGGCTGTCGGATTCATGATGTTGCTTTGTTACAGGTGACTTAACAGGCTTTTTTTTTTCCCCCCTCTACTTTTTTCTCTCTTGTGCTTGGAAAAAACTTTTTTTTATTTTTTTCTAGTTCTTTTCTTTTTGCCTTTTTCACAGCTGGTTTTGGGGCCTGGTCCAGGAGAGCCACTGTCGTCTCCCAACACAAGCTCATTAGAGCTGGCTCACCGACTGTGTGTTGGCCGATGTGGGCTTCAAAATCACTGCAGACTGGAAAAAAGAGCAACAAAAGCTGGAACAGAGGAGGTGATTAGGAAAAGTGCATGCAAACTGTCACGTTCTTCCACACCCTGGGGCTTCTCTGGTTGTTTAAAAAAAAAGTGAGATGTGTTGCTGTGTGTAACAGAACCCAAGTTCTTTGGCTATAAGCAAAATAGAAAAATATTATCAGGGGCTGAGAGATTCCTGTATAGTGTAGGCCCCATGTTCAGGACAGCTAAAATTTCTGAAAAGCCCAAGCAATGACAGGCACAGCCATGGACTATTAAATGCGCAGACAAAATGAAAAAAGATCATATAAAAAGAATACATACCTACTTCTGCATAAAAATTGTCTCACAACTTACTAACTAATTAAGGCACTCACTGATTCACTGATTGGCCGACTACCTACCCACCTACCCACCTGACTGACTGACTGACTGACTAGCAAACTTACTGACTGACTACCTAACTAAATAACTGACTAACTGAATGACTATCTGATTGACAGAATAACTGACTGAGTGTCTAACTAACTAAACGACTGACTTGTTGACTGACTGAATGAACAAATGACTGACTCTTTGACTTTCTGACGGACTGTTTCACTGAATGACTAACTGACTTTTTCACTCACTGACTCTCTGAATAAATGACAGACTGATTGTCTAACTGAATGACTGAGTGTCTCACTGACTGTCTCATTGACTGACTGACCGATTCACTAAATGACTGACAGACTGACTGTCTCACTCACTGACTGACTAACAGACTGGTTGTCACACTGAATGTCTCACTGACTCTCACTGACTGACTGACTGACTGACTTACTGTCTCACTGACTGAATAACTGACAGACTGATTGTCACACTGAATGACTGACTATCTCACTGACTGTCTCACTCACTGTCTCATTAACTGACTGACTGACTGTTTCACCGACTCACTGAAATGACACTGATTGTCTCACTCACTGAATGACTGACTGTCTCACTGACTGACTGCCTCACTGACTGACCGCCTCACTGACTGACCGCCTCACTGACTGACCATCTCACTGACTGACTGCCTCACTGACTGACTGTCTCACTGACTGACTGCCTCACTGACTAACTGTCTCACTGACTGACTGCTTCACTGACTGACTGTCTCACTGACTGACTGCTTCACTGACTGACTGTCTCACTGACTGTCTGCCTCACTGACTAACTGTCTCACTGACTGACTGTCTCACTGACTGACTGTCTCACTGACAGTCTGCCTCACCGACTGACTGCCTCACCGACTGTCTGCCTCACCGACTGACTGCTTCACCGACTGACTGCCTCACTGACTGACCGTCTCACTGACTGTCTGCCTCACTGACTGACCGTCTCACTGACTGTCTGCCTCACTGACTGACTGTCTCACCGACTGACTGTCTCACCGATTGACTGCCTCACTGACTGACTGCCTCACTGACTGACCGTCTCACTGACTGTCTGCCTCACTGACTGACCGTCTCACTGACTGACTGCCTCACCGACTGTCTGCCTCACCGACTGACTGCTTCACCGACTGTCCGTCTCACTGACTGACCGTCTCACTGACTGACTGTCTCACTGACTGACTGCCTAAGAGAAAACATTTACTGACTCTTTGACAAACTTCTCACTGCAGACTGTAATGTTTGAAAACCAAACATAAACTGTCAGGTTGAGGAATAAACTATATAATTATTTAACGAGAAAAAAGTTGATTCTCAAAACTTTATTCCTCAACTAACATTGTTGTGTGGGTCCTTTGCCTGGGCTAATCATCCTAAAAAAGGAGGCAAATATATAAGAAATCGTAATAAAAGAAGGTCTTTGCTTGTCTGACTGAGGATAAAGCCGTATTCACGTTCCATATTCCAAAGTGTAAATATTCATTATGAGGCAACATAACCTTTCCCATTACGCTGTAAGAAAAGTCAAGATTTTTGGAAATCTCAATGAATCTGTGAACGATTTTTTATATCACTTTACAAGGTTGGAAATGTCAACACCCTTCCCATTTATCCTAATAGAGAGGGTGGAGCAGCAGTTATGCCTGTTGGTTACAGATGTGGAAGGAGGGTCTTTTTAATCTGCAAAGGGCATGCGACCGATTTTGAGATTCAAACACTTTCACGTTCCTTTACTTGCCTAACTTATCTTAGGCCTGGGGTCTGGAAAACACTTGGGATGCTGCTACGTTGAACCCTTACGTCCACTCCACGCTTCCTTCGCAATGCTTTATCATTTCGTTGAGAACTCTTAAAAAGCTCTGACTGGTGCATAATATCAAATACGAAGCGCAAACACAATCAGTTTTCACCAAGGGGCTGCTTTGAATGCTGCCCAGCAGAGGGAAAAAGAAGACCAAAATCCTCCATCTCCCTTTACCGACTGCTGGGCAGGTTTATTCACCTGTGTGGTTCCTTAAACACACATATATAAATGGACACACTGAACACTTATAGTGTTGGATGATAAACAAATGAGCCTTGGAACATTTTCAACTATTTTCAAACTAATTGCATTATTCTAAATAGGGTGCGCGGTTCTGTCCCTGCTTCCAAAAAGCTCTCCTCAGTAGCACAAAATCGTACTGGTCCTTTTCCTCCTCCATTAGCCAAATCAGGGTTCGAAGTTTAATCTGGTTTTGAACAATCAGAATCAGGGCTGTGTTTCAGGAAAAGGAAAGAAAACAAATGAATCGCATGGCTTGTGCCATGTCTAAGGGGCATCCGTTCAGGAATAACAGCCTTGCCGATTACTCTGCACTATGGTACCCGATTTTGGTGACATTGAGGCTGACCTTGGAGTCACCTCCCCCGCTGCCGCACTCTCCCTTGTCGTACCACCATTTGTTTTTCAATTTGTCCAAGAGGCCTTGCTCATTCAGTTTTAATACTGCCAGGTTAACAGCGTTTCTTGAAACAATAAAACATAACTTGTAAGTAAATGCACAGGTTCTTTGAGAAATCTAAGGCAATAGCATAGTAGTAGTAACGGTAGAATAGTAGTGCCATTGAATATACTGATCGTCTACTATTTAGACTTCAGTGCCATTTATATAGTATCAAGTATTCAGAACGGGCATTTAAAAGAGCACGAAAGGACAATTTGGTTAAGAATTTTCACGGAGGTGAAAAGGTAAGAGACGCTTAGAGCAAAGAAAGTGTTAAATATCAAAAGGTGGCATGGAGGGTTACACTGTTCAGAACTGAAGTGTGCGGGATGGGGACACTCGTCATTGAGAAGAAAAGTAACAACAAACAACACCATGCAATTAACATTCGTCACAAGTGACAGTGCAGCTTTTACAAGCTAAATTGAAAAACCATTGGACTGTTAAATTAAAACTGACAACACAACAGTCAGGAAGGACAGCACACGAGATAGAGAAAGAAAAGAGGGAGAGATCAAAGCATGAAGGAAAGGAAAGCGAGAGACGGTAAGAGAGACATAAAAGGTGAAATGGTCATTAAACTTAGCCCCAAACAATCTAAATTGGATTTCTGGTTCTATTAAGAAAGAACACAAGCACACAAAGGAGAAAAAACACACAGATAATCATCATTATCTTCTTCAGTCAAAGAACATTAAAGAAAAAAACATTATACCAATACCTCATCAGTGTTCATTGTGGGGTGGGGTGGGGGTGGGGGGGGGGAGGGGGTGAAGAAATAAAGAGGGGAAGGGAAGGAGGGGCAGAGAAATGACAACACAAGACATCAGGGTAGGTGGAATACTATAACAACATGGAGAATATTGTTATATTATTCCACCCACCTTAATGCTGAGCCCTTGGGGGTCGCCACACCATAGCCTTTAGAGTCGAGATTTCCTCCAACTTTCATGGTGTCGCACGGCTTCCTCTGCTCGATGTATTCATTCATGGTGGACTCCAGCAGAAAGGCAAACTTGCCCTTCGATTTTCGCACCCGGGCCACCCCATCCGGCGTGGTCTTGGCAAAAACAGATGGCTCGGCAGATTTCATGTATGACCACATTTTCTCATACACGGCTATTTTCGAGCGCTGCAAGACGATGGGAGAGATAAAGCGAGAGAGAGAGAGAGAGAGAGAGAGAGAGAGAAACACATTTAGACATTGCCGTAATTCAAATAGAACCCAAATATTGTAACTCACAGTTTATATAAGGAGTCTTTATTGGTCACATATACATTAGAGCACAGTGAAATTCTTTTCTTCGCATACCCCAGCCTGTCAGGAAGCTGGGGTCATACAGCGTCCCTGGAGCAGACAGGGTTAAGGGTTGCTCAAGGGCCCAACAGTGGCAGCTCAGCAGTGCTGGAGATTGAACCCCCGACCTTCCGATCAGTAACCCGGAGCCTGAACCGCTAAGCCACCGCTGCTCCATATCGACTAGGACGGTGCTGTAGTTGTGTTGTAGTTATAATTCCCCACATGAGAATGTTTCTAAACTACACAGATCGATATCAATTGATATCTGTCTATATTTCTTCCAAAGTGTTGTTGAGTTTTTCAATCAGAAGGTATTAATTATTATTATTCTTTTAAAAAAAAAAATAAAAAAATAAAAAAAATAGCTCATACACATGGACTTCTAGGGAGGATGTGCAACATAATCTAAGACAAATAATAAACAGATTTTTTTTTGTTTAAAACCCCTGCTATTTAACAAATTAAAACGTGTAATCTTTGACATAGTGATCCGATCCGAGACATTAATCGATCATTTTTGGATAGAGTCTCCATCAGCAGTTTCTAACCATCAGAGCTAAAGCTGTTCCATCCATCCATCCTCTATACCGCTTATCCTCTCAGGGTCACGGGGGAACCTGAAGCCTATCCCAGGGGGCATCAGGCACAAGGCGGGGTACACCCTGGACAGGGTGCCAGTCCATCGCAAGGCATTAAAGCCGTTCCTTTAACTGGGAAAGTCTTTACAATAGAAGACTTAGTGTTTTGGGGTTTCTTTGTAACAACCGCTGTGTTGATTTTGTCCTATTAGGTTTATGGAAGAGTAAAATGAGTGCGTCATTCATGTATCATTCGTTAATACATAAAAAAAAAAAAAAAAAAAATCATCTGTGTTATAAGAGAAATAAAACACCACCCTGTAGTTTGTTCTTTCCTATAACAGCACCCCCTGTTGGTTTCTTCTTTACATATTGAGCGTTTGTAATGAGAAATCAAAATGCACACTAAGTAGGGGATAAGTAAAAGTGCAAATGTAAAAATAAATAAATAAACAAACAAAAGTTCTCTTTTAGCTTGCTTCTTACAGCTCTGTTAACGACGCTAGAACCGTAGCTGGTTGTAAAACACCGCCGACTTCCATTCATCTTGTAGGTATACACAGGAAAGTAATCGGATGTCGCGTTATGTGCTTCTCCTCTCTATGATGTCTCTATTTAAGCCATTGAAAAATATACACAGCAGAATCAAACAGTATTAAATGAACTCCTATTGAGTTCGGTTTACTCCCAGGAACTGACTCCTGCGGACCTGCAGCTCACGGAAACCCGTTATTTTCCACCATGTGTCATCTATCATCTTTAAATAAGATTCTCGAAGTTGCTTTCCAACAGAAAAAATCTCCGCACTGCTGAGAAAACCCAGCAACACTCGCAGCGGCGAATGTTGCACAGAGGCTGAGGTCAGATGAAGATCTCGCTGCTGTCTGAGCATGGGGAAGCACAGTGGGTAATGAGCACGCTCTGAATTATTCAGTGGGAGTGGACTTCTGTATTCATTTAATTCCGTGGCATTTTGAACACGTCGGAGATGTATTATGGACCGCGCTGCCAGGTTTCTGCCACAGGCGTGTTGCAATTCATTTTGCATTTTGAGGCACAGTGGACGTGCAGGCGGATGAAATGCATCGTGTTTTTGCAGGAATGGGGGAGCTTGGCTTGGCTTTGGACAAGCTGTCGAGGTTGCGGTATCAATTAGAAGCAAATCCAGCAGGGTCAGGACATAACGACACATCGGGTTGGGATGGGGAAGCTAGCGCTTGTGGATGAATCCTCCAGGAGTGTGCCGATTCTCGTTTTCCTGTATCAGTAGGACATGTACAGCAATGTACTTTGACAACAAAATCCAATCTAGACGCCCATAAAGATATGCTATGGCCTTTACACTGGCCTTCCCAGTGTCATAGTTTTGCCCTGATGTCTTAGACAGTGCTCTCCACCACCATCATCTAAACCTTTTGAAATTTTTGGAAGATCAACCAAGTTCATCCCTCCAGTATAGTTCCAGAAACTGGTCAAATCTGGTAACTCATGGTAGCTCAAATGCTTAGAAAGACACTTGCTGGTTTTTTTTCCCTTTAATTTGCCATCCCTCTGCACGTGATACATGAATAATAGTAAGATATATGGCAGTACTGTTTCATTCACTATGAGGCTCTTGATGTAATATGTCGGTGTATCAAACAACAGGCTGCATAATAAAGAGAAACACTGTAGCATGTAAAACATAAAAAAGAAGCAAAAAAAGAAGGATCTTTTTGTTCGCTTGAAAAATGCGTGGGTTCAAACACGTCCTAAATTGTTTAACGTATCGAGATGTAGATATCAGATCTACTGTCTCCTAATCATCTTTTGATCTCAAATGGAAATCTCCTTAGCGTATAGCAAAAAAAAAACCAGAAGGACCGGCCTTGACGTTGGGGATTTGTAACTACGACGACATGCTCCGATTGTGGCTTATTGGACTTGACTAAAGACGAAACCTTGACATCACTGTATCTGAGGTGTCAAGCAGCCGATATGTGTTTGGAGGACAATTTCCTCTTGACACCTCTTGGTTTGTGCTCAAGAAAATTGTTGCTGGAGTTGGCGTGTCCAAACGAGGCTGAAAGAATGGGTTTTGGCATTGATCGCTACAGAAGAAATGTGAGCTGTCTCACTGCTTTATGAAGTCAATTCATCAATACCGGGCCAGGAATGAAACGCCTTGATGACCCAAGTTGGCGACTAAAGGCTCGATTGTTAAAGAGGAAGAGAGTGAGAGGTAATGAGTGATGGCGTAATGGGAGAACTATATATGATCATACTTCCATCATGTCTCGGGTCTCCGTTTAGAACAAGTCGTTCGCCCAGCACTTCACAGCAGTCGTTTAAAATCCAATTAAAAGGTGCGTGAATCAAAACGTCCGTCGCCGCTAATTAAACGGACGTTCCGCCGGCCGATTATCGTCACCCCATACAGTTACATGCATCAGGCCTCTTCGCTCTGTCTGTATTTTACCTCCTTCAAACGTAATGAGGAAGCATAATGCCGCTGTAAGTGTTCTTTCGAGACAACAACCTTGTCAGCGCTGCCAATTTATTTGGCTGAGAAAGAAGGCAGATGCTTTATTCAGTCTCCATTTCTACCCTGAGCTGCGATATGTCACTTCTACTGCTAAGGATGTCCTTATAACAAGGTTCAGGACAAGACAGGAGAGGAGAGAAGGACAGGCCAGTGGAGATGAGAAAGGGTGCTACTGACTAAATCAGATCCAGGCTGAAGGTGTCACTGGTTGGGGTAAAGCCAACAGATGTAGTGTCAAAAATAACTATCACTACAATGTCTACAGCATCGTTTACATGCGACATTAATAATACAGCACACATGGCAAAAGTGGCTGTAATGCGACATTGCTAAAACATCTCACAATTGCGATATCATAAGAATTCAAACGAGATAACGCGTGATTCTATATATTCTAATGGCTCTGATTAAAGTAAGGGCCGGGTGTAAAGTTCTCAATCTTTCTCAGAATAACAACGCGCTAATCTAACACAACGGCGCTTACTCACTAGAATTCACATCCATTTGACGAGGGAACAAATTAGCTTTCTTTTTCATAGCTTTATTTCTAGTTATTTTTCTAACTTTAACCGTGCTGAACTCTCTAGAAACTTTTGACGTCTGTGTCACAAATATACCTCGTGCTCATACTCAACAACTTTTAGATGGCGGCACAGAGCCTGGCGTTACAGGGGAGGCTCGGAAACAAACGGCTCATCACTGTCCGGGTCAGACGCCGTCCAGTCACACGCAACACAATAATAACCTAAAGACTCCCAGCTCCCTGCTCACGAGCAGGATATACTGTATCGACGACAACATACCGTCCAAAAAAAAAACCCTCTCCTGGTTCATAAATACGACATCTGGATAAGAACTCGGAAGAAATGGCGAATAAATGAAAGGAGGAGAAATGCAACCATTATAATTGGTCGTACTGTTTAAAGTCTATGTATAAAGAGGCACGATTTTGGAGCTATCCTGTCTAATTTATGCTTAATTAGAAGCGCTACTAAAAGCCCTCATGGTGTGTCAGAACAGCCGGAGAATCTTCTGTCAATCATCTATCAAACAACAGACTTGAATATTAGAACATTATCTGTGTTTTTTTTTTTTTTTGCTGTTGGTTTATCTGAGAACGTACAGTATGTATAAAGATCGTTTATTAAAAGTATTCTGTTTGACTTGTGTTACAGTTTTATATGATTAAAAATGACTACCATGATTTTAAGGGTCTATTTTAAAACGATTAAAAAAAAAAAAAAAGGCGTCGGGGCACACGGTGGCTTAGTGGTTAGCATGTTCGCCTCACTCTGACAGTGTTAGGGATATGATCCTCGCCACGGCTCTGTGTGTGTGTGTGTGTGTGTGCGGAGTTGCTGTGGTGCGGGGGTTTCCTCCGGGTACTCAGGTTTCCTCCCCGGTCTAAATACATGCACGGTAGGTTGATTGGCATGTCCAAAGTGTCCATAGTGTATGAACGTGTGTGTGATTGTGCCCTCAGATGGACTGGCACTCCGTCCAGGGTGTACCCCGCCTCGTGCCCCATGCTCCCTGGGATAGGCTCCAGGTTCCCAGCGACCCTGGAAAGGATAAGCGCTATAGAAAATGGATGGATGGACGGAAAGTATCACAGGTGAGATTAGAAACAGCTCAGTTGCAGTGACTCGAATGAGAACAACATATTTTAAAAGTGAACAACCCTTCCTCCGTGGTATTGTAGATGTAGTTAAATGAATTGATTTGCTATGACCCAGTGCTGTCTGTTTTTGGAAAGCAACTTTCCCATTCTCCAAACGCCTCGGAAGCCCGATAGCCAGGAGGCGTAAATTAAGCTTTACACTGTAAAATAACTACAGAGGGAAAGAAATGTCAGTCATTTATTTTAATATATCTATTCGTTGTTGTTTTTTCTTCTTCTCAGTTCAACATAATTATGGCAGGTTGGACTTGCTTCAAGAAAATTGAAAGAAAAAAAAACAAAAAAAAACATTCCCTTCGGAATAATGAATGATTTCTTAATCAGAAATCAACACATTTTCGCTCATGTTAGTCCCTGCTGAGACTGCCTCACAGCACAGAGGCAACGCCAAGGCCTATTTTCCTAACTTCAAGTGCAGCTTGGCGTTCTTACAACCTGCTTCTGTGGATTTAGGTCACTCGACCCACTTACGAACTAAACACAAGTGACAAAATCACTGTATTTTAAATAAATAAGAACAAACAACGCAGCTTCATAATGTCAATCGGAGTGTTGACACATTATTATACGAAATAAACCTAACAGAATTAATAAAAAAAAAATTTTACGGACTAAAAAAAAAAATAAATTTAAACACCAAACTTGCGAATATAAAACTTAAAGAAAACACATTTGGTGTAATTGTCAGCCTGGTTATTTGTACCTACTGTGTTACACTTCCCAGTCTGACTCTCTGTCATTGACCTTTGCCCTCTTTTCCTTGTTTATAATTGAACGTGGTTCTCTACTTATTCTTGACATCACTGTCTTTGACCCTTGCCTGTTTTGTCCCCCCCCTCCCGCCCCGCTCTGATGGACCGTGACTTTCAAAAAATATTCCTGACGTCTACCGTTAAAACGCAGAATAAAATCTGACACAGACGTCGAATGCGTTCATTCAAGCCAAAAACATTTTCCAGTTTCCATCCGCTCCTGCTTGACAGGAACGAAAACCTGCACCCTCACTGGCCCTTTGCGGATAAGATCAGACACCCCTGGACTAGATCGTCAACGTTGCCTCAAATCAGACCGATTAAAACAGTTACGTTCTCTTTCATTTTGTAACTGTGGTTCATTTCAGACCACTTCAGAAGCCGTTGAGTCAGGTAATGCTGCAAAGTCTGAATAAAGCTGCTGACTTAATACTAACACCCACATAATCTGTATTGATTTTGGTTTAGGCTGCATCTCTAAACGCACAGGCCACACGGCCTCTGAAAAACCACGACGAGTTCTTTCCCTGCATTGCAGCTTTCATTCACCCTACTATTCTGTCCCTCCTTTATCTCCTTTGCTCCTTCCATCCCTTCTCCTCCAAGCACTACTAACCTGACTACCATCTTCTAGTACATGGCACTGTCCCTACTCCCTATTCAACATTTCCCAAGTTTTACAGCATTTACAGTAGATTTAGGTATCACTGAGGTAAGCGTGTGCTAAAAAACCCCACAGTACTAGGTCACGGTGTAAATATGGCACGTACCAAGACACCAAGGGATTAAGCAAAGAAGGAGTTGATGGTATTTCGGAGAAACAAGGTTGTGAGTAGAAACGGTAATGATGCTACATGTTTAAGTAAGAAAGTACATTGTAAATACTTCAAAATACAGGAGAGTTATTCAGCCTACAATAGTGGCAGCGAGACATTATGACGGTATTACTTTAAACGTCCTCTTCCATTATCTACAGTGCTTCGAGTTTCAGCTTGTTATGCCAAAAGCTTATGCAATTATAAGGTATTTCACAATACATATTTTTTCTTCTTAACACCTAGAAACTGAGGGATCGGAGTGAAATTTAGTTAGACTATTTGGCTACAGGAAGGACTGAAGGGGGCTTACTCAGGCATCAGCGTGCCTAATACCTGGAATATCAAACAAGTGAGTCTTGAGTCTTGGTATATCAGTGCTTATGCTTCAGCTGGAATTAGACGTGATTATCTGTGGAGACGGAATTCCCATTGAAGGTTATTCGAGCTTATTGTTGGTGTCCTTCATTCTGCCCTCGCACATTCTCCACCCACAAAGCCTTCTGGCTGTAGCGAGAGCTTAGTTTCTGCATTTATAGAGACCTATTATATGAGCTCCAGAGTTCTCGCGCCATAACTGCTCAGATGTAAAATTGATTTTCGTGCTTAGAACAATGCAGCAAAGTCCATACTGATTCTACATTTTTTTTTTGATTCCAGTATAATTAATCTGTAGATTTCGAGTAATACATTACATTCAGCCATAACATTAAAACCATGTGCCTAATATGGTCTAAGTCTCTCTTGCGTCGTTAAAACACCTCTGACGGCTAAAGGCATGGACTCCACGAGGCCTCTGAAGGTGTGCTGTGGTATCTGGCACCAAGACGTTAGTAGAAGATCCTGTACGTTGTGAGGTGGTGCCTCCATGGATAGGACTTGTTTGTCTAGCACATCCCATAGACGCTCGATTAGGAATTTGGTGTTCAGGTCGAACTTGAAACTCTTTGTCATGTTCCTCAAATCGTTCCTGAGCAATTTTTTGTGTCAGTGGGCATTACCCTGCTGAAAGAGGTCACTGCCATTAGGGAATACTGTTGACTTGATGGGGTGTACTTGTTCTGCGATAGTGTTTAGGAAGGTGGTACGTGTCAAAGAAACATCCAGATGAATGCAGGACCCGAGGTTTCCAACAGAACATTGCCCAGAACATCACACTTCGTCCGCCGACTTACCTTCTTCCCATAGTGCATCCTTGTACCATCTCTTCCCCGGGGAAGCGACGCACACACACGCACCCGGCCATCCACATGATGTTAAAAAAATTTATCAAAAATGTGATTCAGCAGACCAGGCCACCTTCGAATATTGCTCCATGGTCCAGTTCTGATGCTCATGTGCCCATTGTAGGTGCGTTTGACAACATACACAGCAAGCTGTGATGCACTGTGTGTTCTGACGCCATTCTATCATAGCCATCATTAACCTGTTCAGCTACAGTAGCTCTTCCGTGGGACTCTGTTGATGGTTCACCGGTTGTTCTTGGTAGGTACTAACCACTGTTTACCAGGAACAAGACACCAAAACTACCGTTTTGGAGATGCTCGTCTAGCCATCACAATTTGGCCTTTGTCGAAGTCGCTCAGATCCTTACGGTTGCCCATTTTCCCTGCTTCCAACACATAAACTTTGAGAACTAACCGTTCATCTCCTGCCTAATATATCCCACCCCTTGACAGGTGCCACTGTAATGAGATAATCAATGTTATTCACTTCACCTGTCAGTGGTTTTAATGTTATGACTGATTATACATTAAAGGTTTGTGGACACCTGACCATCACACCCACGTGGTTCTTCTCTAAACTGTTAGCGCAAAGATGCTATTGAAGCACACGATAGTGTAGAATGTCTTTGCATGCTGTAGCGTTAAGATTTCCCTTCACTTGAACTAAGACGCCCAATCACGTTCCAGTATGACAGTGCCCCTGTCCAGAAAGCTTCTTCACTGAGCACCTTTGGGAAGAAATGGAACACTGACTGCACCCCAGACCTCCTCACCTAACATCAGTGCCTGACCTCACTAATGCTCTTGTGGCTGAATGACTACAAATGCCCACGGCTACATTGTGAATCTAGCGGAAAGCCTTCCTGGAGGAGTCGAGGTTATTACAGCAGCAAAAGGGAACTAAATCTGGAATATGCGTTTGATGGCCAGGTGTCCACATACTTTTGGTCGCATAGTGTCAAATAACGGTGGCAGTGATTGTGCTATAATGATTTCCATAAAAGTTATCATGACGATTCCATAATAAACTGCCCCAAAATGTCAAATGAGTGCATCGCTTAGTTTGTTTTAATCACATATTATTGCCTACCAGCCGCTTCAGTATGGCGAGAAACGGAATGAAGAAAATCTCGCAATCTTCCTGGTTCCCATGTGAAAGCCAGCTGGCCACACTCTGAGCATAGTCGACAGCACCATGAAGACTTTTTCCCCGTGTTGGAAAACATAAAGTTAAGCTTTTACCTAAGACTGCACACTCGCCTCACACCTGCAAGGTCGGGGGTTCGGTTCCCACCGTGGCCCTGTGTGTGTGGAGTTTGCATGTTCTCCCCGTGCTGCGGGGGTTTCCTCCGGGTACTCCGGTTTCCTCCCCCAGTCCAAAGACATGCACGGTAGGCTGATTGGCGTGTCTACAGTGTCCGTAGTGTATGAATGGGTGTGTGAGTGTGTATGTGATTGTGCCCTGCGATGGATTGGCACCCTGTCTAGGGTGTACCCCACCTTGTGCCCGATGCTCCTTGGGATAGGCCCCCAAAAGGAAAAGGATAAGCGCTATAGAAGATGGATGGATGGATGGATCATTCCAAGGCGTCTTCCAAGAATAATCTGCTTGATGAGACCATTTTAAAAGGTATTTTTATTGCACGTTCATTTTAATAGTCATTAATATGGCATTGAAATTTCATCAGCGGGCAGATAGTACTGTTGTAGCTGTTATTTGTGAGTACTGTGAGACAGTTGCAGTGTGTCTGAAGCAAGTGTTCACTCAGTGGGAAGGCACTCGTGTGGTTTCTGCAGGATGCACATGGGAGTCTCCCGTTTCAGCTGGTGCACATTACTGAAGAGACAGCTGTAGGCACTTTATGGAGCAATTGATCAAAGATCAAGTGTTTTTTTTTTTTTTTTCTTCCCATCCTCGCAGTATATTATCCTCTTATTTGTTTTGTGGTTCTTTCAGTTCAGTGCGCGTTGTCTTTGACGGGAGAAAATGAGACCCGTTTATGCGGACTGCAGCATTTCCACGATACGCAAGACGAACATCGGGCAGTCCTGTGTTTATTAGAACGACTGCTCCTTTACAGGAGAGGCTGGACTTACACCTTCCCTTCTACATGCCGTATACACAGGCATAATCTTACACACGTTTACAGATTTCATACCCCGTATCTCCTTGACCATGAACTCCATCATGCCAAGTGTTTTTACCTTAGGTGTGTTCTTCATTAGGGGGTGTTTGTCATAAGAAAAACCTCACATGGCTTAGATATTTGGTGCAATTTCAATTCAAACACAGGGATTAATCAACAATCAGAATAGAATCTTTTTTTTTTTTGCACCATTGCACAAACCACACTCGTTTATTTCTAATTATTTATTGAAATGATACTTAATTAGCAAATTATAAAGCTATGTAAAAAAACAAACAAACAAAAAAAAAAAAAACGACATTTTTTTAAAATGCAAATAGCATGAAATATTAATCCAGTACCAGAAAAATAAATGTGAACATAAATGTTTCATCAACATCTAGTGGGGTAAAATATTTATGCGTTCTATGCATTCTAGCCTATGGGGCATTTTATTCAATAAGCTGATTTTCTAGAAAGCTCCATTGCTAGACATTGGAAGGAGTGTTTTCACATCACTACTTCTAAGATGACTTGGTATAAAAGATCGAGGCAGGAACTATGCCTCGTGCAATGCGTGACAGGTAGAAATATCAGCATGCATGCCATATTGCTCTGCTTGCTCCAGAATCTTGGCACTCGCCCTAAACACCCACATCAATGAGTTTTGTGCAAATCCATAAGAGATGATTACGGGGGAAAAATATAAATAAGTAAACGGCGGGGATTGTGTCAAAAGACGACATATGTCTCGCTCAGAATGTTGTGGCTGATCTGAAACATCCAGCTGCTTTCTGCCGTCTGGGTCTAATTAAACCAGAATATGGTTCCTGAAAACCAGATCTGAAATAGAAGTCGAACCCCATTAATCAGTATTTTTTTTTTCCCTGTCAGCCCTCTGATAGTTTTAATTAAAAGCCCCCTGGAACAGTGGTTCACACATGTCATCTCAGATTTGAAAGCCTCAGCGTGTCAGTAGGACACTCATTATATAGAATGTAGGAAATGCACAAGTCTCTAATGGGCATCTGGTTGTCTGGCTGTAAACCTTTAATGACATCAAAAGCCTGCCACCAAACAAGTCTGTAACTGATGCAACTTGGCTGAGGGACTCAGTAAGCGGCAACTAGCAAATAAGCGTTTCCTCCAACTAATGGAGAGAGTTAAGTACAGTACAGTATGTTCTGTATTTTTACACTCCATTTCCATTTACTTCTCAGCATGTACACATCCATTATATCCCCTCATTGTTACGAAAAAACACACACTCACTATAGAGTTCTGTTTGAGGTCATTTTGGATTGTACTGTAAACAGCTCGTACAGCAGAGTATATACATCCATCCATCCATCCATCCATCCATCTTCTATACCGCTTTATCCTTTTCAGGGTCACGGGGAACCTGGAACCTATCCCAGGGAGCATCGGGCACAAGGCGGGGTACACTCTGGACGTGGTGTCAATCCATCGCAGGGCACAATCACATACACACTCACACACCCATTCATACACTACGGACACTTTTGGACACGCCAATCAGCCTACCAGGCATGTCTTTGGACTGGGGGAGGAAACCGGAGTACCCGGAGGAAACCCCCGCAGCACGGGGAGAACAAGAGTATATACAGTAAGTGCTTAAAATGAATTCAACTTCAGGACATAGAGTAATGATGTCATCAAAAATATTTTTGTGCGGTATAACGCAGGAGTGGCGAAATCACATTCTTTCCCAGTTCAAAAGTGACTGAACTATATATTAATTCGGTGGAGCCTCAGTGGCTTGGTGGAGTCTCGGTTAAGATACAGGGTTCCACTAGATTTTAGTTTGTCAGTCCTATTTGGGCAGTTTATGGGCCACATACTGTAGAATGTAGAACATTTCTGCTACGGCTCACCTCTGGTAGACATGTGGCTCTGTTGTGGCAGTGCCCTGGCTGTACCTTTGAAATTTTCTGATTTGGCTCACTCCTAGTATATGTATCACTGTATAACTACATGCCTTTGGAAGTACAGCGTGGACCTGATTTGGGCTGTCATTCAGTCCCACATCTGGGTCAGATGAAAGTGAAAGGAAAGGAGTTAGCTGACCCAGTGAGCAATGGAAAGCTCTAGAGTGCTTGCCCAGTCATGTTTCAGTTGACTGAATAGGCTAAAAAGTCGGGAGGTAAATTTATGTAATAATCTTAAATGGACTAACTGACCATCACACCCATATGTGCTTGCTGAACGTCTCATTACAAAGATAGTCCCCCTTTGCTGCAGTAACAGCCTCCAATATTTTGGGAAGTCTTTGCACTAGATTTTGGAAAATCGCCGTGGGGGCGTTCCAATTAATCCCACTCCAGCACTGGCAAACCATGTCTTTATGGAGTTCATTTTACGCACAGGGGCATTGTCATGATGAAACAGGTTTTGGCTTCAGTTCCAGTGAAGGGAAATCTTAAAGCTACAGCATACAAATACACCCTAGACACTTGTGACTTTTATCAGAAGCCCACTGAACCCACGTGTCCGAGTATGAGTAAAAAAAATATATCTTGGGTAGGCGATCTGCTTGTCCCAGGTGCCCAGGTTACTGATTTGCCCACTTGCAATGCAATCATGGTGCGATTGTTCTAATAAACAGTACACTGTAATATACTGTACCCTTTAAGAAAAGACATGAAAATCAATGCTGGAAAGTAGATCCAAAATCAGTTGTGCCTCTCATCTAAACATGGCTGATAGTTCATTTCAGCCATAATTGCAACATCAGTCCCTCTGCGCCCGTGGCCATATTGCTTACTTCATCTCCTCCTGTCTTTCAAGTGCACTATTTGACCCCCAGGGCCTTTTTTCATCATGTCCAATTTGCTTGCCCAGGAAAAGCAACTAATTATATTTGGGGATTTGACTTCTTTGGATGGAAGGATGAGCTACAGGCTTTGATTAGACTGCTTTATCACTACCGGCCCCATTACCCTCCTGACTCTGATGAAACTACTGTGCACAGTACAGGCTCGACAACTTCAACCTCCTTTAACAGCCAGCAATTTCGAAAGTCTTATATATAGGGAAAGAAAGAAATCCATCTCATATTGTGTAGTATGGCTGGAACAACGTGAAATTCCAACCGACTCCATAAAACAAACTGGAGTAGACTTTAGATAGAGTCGATTAGAGCTTGGTAGCTCAGAATGCTACACACGCCCTAACTTTATTTATTTAAGTCAAAGTTTAATTGGCGATCATCCAATTACCCGGATGAATAATTGGTACAAAAACCCAAGCAATGATTCAAATTAAATACACAAGACCAATGTGGCAGTCCAAAGGAAGACCTACTCAACAGATTAGACAATTATATTTCCTGTCAAATCAAATACCTCAAAGTTTTTTTTTTTATTTTTTTTTTAAGGGAGATTCAAGTACAAAACGAAGGCAAACTCACCCTAAAGAACTCTTTGGTAGAACCTGAGTCCAGCGTTCCATAGGCAATCTCTGTTTGTTTGGCTAGATCTTCTGCGCTCTCAATGGGCGAGACCATTCTCTCGACGGTGAGGAAGGCAGCCAGGTTAGCAGTATAGGACGAGATGATGATGAGGGTGAAGAACCACCAGACACCTCCCACTATTCTGCCCGATAAGGACCTGGAGAACATCCATACAAAATGTACTATTTAGAACATGACAGATGATAATCTCTGGTGATTTTAACTTGTATTATTCTACGTCTGATCCCGAAACAGACATCCGTGCAGTGCCTAGCACCAGTAATTGTTCATAAAGTATTTCTTTACCAATCCTTGTAGACCAAAAATAAGAATCGGCATCATAACTATGACTCTGAGTGGGGTGTGAGGTAAGCCTAAAGAGGCAAATCAATTTAAACTGAGAAATGCACCAGAAAGTGAAGGTGACAGATTACTGTGGGAGAAGACATTTTGGTGTCATGGTGATGCATGGCTAACAGCTGTGTCAGATTTTAAAATATTCTACACAATCGGTAACGATAATGGCTGATCACTCACAATCCTCAGAATGCCTGAAATGACCCTTTATGCTCCAGTGTATCTAACGTAAAAATTTCTGAGTACAACTCCTTTGTTATTTATTGAAAATTGCTAAAAAATAGCAATGTCGAACAAACCAAAGCCCAATTTTAGCAATATACAGTAATGTGCAAAAGTCTTAAGCACATGCAAAGAAATGCGGTAGAGTAAAGACGCCTTCAAAAACAATGGAATTAAATGTTTCTACATTAAAAAATACTATAAAGAGCAGTAGACAGTAATAAATGAAACAGAATCAATAATCAAGCGTTGCTGGTGTAGCAACCCTTTGCCTTGAACAAAAAATGAGTAGTCTCAGGTACGATGTGTGCAGTTTTATAAGGAAATGATCTGTAAGTTTTATGGAATATCTTGCAGAACCAGACACAGTTCTTCTGGAGACTTTGACTGTCGCACTCGTATTTTATACAGTATCTCACAAAAGTGAGTACACCCCTCACATTTTTGTAAGAATTTGATGATATCTTTTAATGTGACAACACTGAAGAAATGACACTTTGCTACAATGTAAAGTAGTGAGTGTGCAGCTTGTATAACAGTGTAAATTTTCTGTCCCCTCAAAATAACTCAACACACAGCCATTAATGTCTAAACCGCTGGCAACAAAAGTGAGTACACCCCTAAGGGAAAATGTCCAAATTGGGCCCAGTTAGCCGTTTTCCCTCCCCGGTGTCATGTGACTTGTTAGTGTTACAAGGTGTCAGGTGTGAATGGGGAGCAGGTGTGTTAAATTTGGTGTCATTGCTCTCACACTCCCTCATACTGGTCACTGGAAGTTCAACATGGCACCTCATGGCAAAGAACTCTCTGAGGATCTAGAAAAAAAGAATTGTTGCTCTACTTAAAGATGGCCTAGGCTATAAGAAGATTTCCAAGACCCTGACACTGAGCTGCAGCTGATTTTATATCAGCCTTTATTATGTTTTTTGTCTGAACAGTGGTCTCTTTCGTACTATGCTGCTTTCTTTACTGGCATACAAACTTTATTTGTTTTAAAGTTTAAAGTTTAGAGTTTATTGGGATATATTTTTGATAAACTTGCTCAGCAGTGGCTCGTGAACATAAGATTGGTAGGGCAGGGTGACATTAATAATAACAAAGCCTCAAAGGTGAGAGGCTATCACATGATGCTATAGGCTTCAATACAGTAATTATTTTTAATAGCCTATAATAGGCAGTAGAGATTTGACAACATAAGGTCCTACAGCGTAAAGTCTAGTTCTAGTTCAATTGTGTTTGGAACAGCAGGTGTGCTTGCCAGGTTTCAGAAGAAAAATTGCAGTCCAACTACATCTTAAAAACCACACAAAAGATCTGAAACTAACCCCCTAAAAGATTGTTTTCCTTCTATTTCTCAGCCTTAACAAACATGATCTACTCCTTACTACTCCTTTTCCAATAGAACAATTCTACAATTACAATAGAAATGGTTCTGTGCATCGTAGACCCGTGGTCTGCACTTACACTTCGCTTTTGTTTTAGGAAATTTTATTTAGATAATTCGTTATAATCCAAGATCTTGGTGGCTGCAAGTTTAAAAAAAATAACCTATCCCAATTTGGCACCCTTTTCATTAACTGTCATGTCTGCTGCTCCTTCATTAAAAATGTTCACAGAGTGAGCATGGGGCAGTGTGATTTCTTCCCCAATGGGTATCTACTAGTGCTTGTTGCAGTTCCCATTTTTGACCACTAGGTGAAATAATAACTCTATGGTGCTACAAGGCAGCGAACATGCCGCGCCAAGATCGCGCAACATCCGGACAGGTGAGCAAATCAACAGAACAACGGCTTATATCTGTAAAATAGGGAAAAAAAAATTGTTGGTCATTCGAAAGGAGTAAGGGAGTAGAAAGCTTTATGAATGAGGACTTGATGAAGATTAACGTTTGATGAAATGCTTATACATGTAGTGAGACTCTATGCACGAGCTGCCACTGAACATTTAAATTGCTCTAGCTGAGGTAATTGAAATCAACATAACTATTAATAACCAATGTTGGGTTACTAACTAAACATGTCTGAGGTTTCTTCCCCCCAGCACATCTTGATGTAAATATCATCAAACGAAAGCGGAAATTCCGATCTATCGCCTCATACGATAGATTGCCTTTTGACCTCAAACCAAAATGTCTTCAGTGTTAAGCTAAAGAACAAAAGAATCGGCCTTGCCGTTCCAGTACTTCTGGAGGGGACTGTATATGATTTCACACATTTCATACTTTTAATAGTGGCATTTCTGTTTAAAGTTTATTCATTTGGAAGAAATAAGAGGCTTTGCTCAGTTTAGAGCATCTATAATTCAGTATTATGCCCAAGGGTCAAAGTGCAGTTATAATCTGGGCTAGAGGGGTCCCCAAAGTCATTTATTAAACAGTTCATACTGATTAAGCCTTTCCAGTAAGCGCACCAACTAAATCTGCACTTTATTGTCTGTGGTTGTTATAATCCCAGCAGCAAAATATATGAGGTGCAATTAGTTCTCTCTCTCTCTCTCTCTCTCTCTCTCTCTCTCTCTCTCTCTCTCTCTCTCACCCTAGGCACACAGGACCTGTTTGTGTTGAAATTTAGATACAGTTGATAGCTGTTTTCTAGCCTTGATGGCAATTTCCTGTCAGGCATGTTCTCTTGTGAAACACGTTAATGTCACACAGCCCTGCAGGATTTTATGGACGGATGCGGTGTAATTACTCTGTCTTCGGTGGTACTGACAATAGGGCAGAGAAGAGAATAGTGTTGCTGAGTCATCAAAGTGCCAGATTATCCTCGAGATGTATGCATTTTAAACTGCAAGAAATAATGCTTTGTATTCCTTAGTGAACTAAAATGCTAAGCAGAAATATTTAATGTATCTTAATGCTGATTTGAAACGTTTATGGTATTGGATTTGGGAGTCGACTGTGTGCGACTAGAGAGGAAGCTTTACAATGAACACACAAGGGATTGCAAATACAATAGTAATCAATTGAACTAAATTACGTTTAAACTGACCAGTACTTTTCAGTCGATATAAACTAAGTTTAAGCCATGAAAGATGGTTCATTACAATCAATTGAATAATGTATTAAATCACCCAGAATAATCCGCTTAGCCGCGACGAGAAAAGATCCGTCATGAAAAATACAAAGCGTCTCATGGCTATGGTAACCCTACCAGCCAAAAAAGCTTCTTACTACTATTAAAAAGCTCTCCATTAAAATTGTTTTCCTCCTCATTAAACAATATTAACAAGATTTTTTTTTTTTTTTGTTGCATTTTTGTACTAAGCCCATTTGTTTGCGCTCAGTTCGGTTATTTGACTAAAGCTCTAACAGGCTCCACAGGAGAAATATTTGGAGATGTGCAAAGTGATCTGTGGCAGACTGCAGCATGATCGAGTCCTAATTAATCAGCTTCCTGCTGCTTTATTTAGGAACGGCATGAAACCATTTCAGGTGCATGCAAAGTAATGCAAAGAGACCGACATTAACATCGCTGAATAAAGGATAAAGATGAGATTAATTTAAAAAAAAACAAAACAAAAAAAAACATATACTGAAACAAAAGCTAATGTCCAGTCAAGTCCATCAAGAATGTCAAAATATGATTGTGATTGTGCTATAAACCAAAAATAAATAAATAATCATAATCACAACTGACGTATTTACATCTAACATCTTACATCTAACAACGTCAGATAATGTTTATATAGTTAGATAGTATAATATATTATTGTATTATATTATTAATAGTTAGGTATCGGATGAAAATATTTCCTCGTATAATAATATATATATTTTTAAAAAATATATAATTTATCAATAACTTAGCATTTCTTTTTGCATGGTTCCATGTTGGGAGCAGGAAATATAAAGCAGTAAACTAGAGTTATCCCAAGTACTCAGCTTTCAAATTGCTTAATTAATATATTTAGTAATGTTTAATAAGTACAGAATAAAGCACAATGGGGATGTGCTGTTACAGGACAGTCATCAGTGACAATAACAGCACATCGGTGTTCATTTGATTTATTTCTCCTGTCTCGTGCAACACGTCAAAAGTTGGATTTCTTCATTTATTAAAGAATAGCACGTCATCATTTTTAATGTTGTGGTTAATATCTGAGAAACAAGTTATATGAGTATGTTATAACGGCTATAACGAGTCGTTCCGTAGCCCTCTTAATATAAACCTTGTGGCTGGAGTTATTGTCTGAACTGCTGTTGTAGAAAAGTCATCAACACCTTCCGACCAACCAGAATAGTGAATTCACCAACACAGAAACGGAGATGTATAACTGTTGAAATAATTCTTCATTAATAAACTATTTATAAATAGTTTACTACTAAAAGCTTAAAGTGTTACCATATGTATTTGCTGGCAGTATAACAGTAGGAAGACACCAAAAGCGAATATAAACTTAATGTTTTCATCGTCTGACATTACTGAAATTTGCTTTTGTTAACCCGTTGTCCTGTGCACGGGAGGCTAACGTGATAAATGTGACAAACGTGATTTATATCAGAGTAAACAAAAAAAATTTTATAGGAAACAAGCAAAGCTTGTACTTACAGTGTGTCCTACTGAGAACGGATCTCATTATCACAGCAAAGCTTCTAAAACTGGATTGCAATTACTCAATATTTCCATTTCCTAAACTATTCTCAACAGCTATTATACACTACGAATGCACAGACCCTTAACTTGAACGTTCAGACCCACAGTGGCATGAAGGATGGCTTTTTATTAAAAAAAAAAAAAAAAAAAACATTTTTATGACTGTACGTTGCTAAAACGAGGAGAGTGGAATACTGATGAGGCCACCAACCTTGGTGAGATATCACAGCCCTGCTGCATGAATGCCCCCAGAGAGAACCACAGGCTGTTAAAAATCCCAAAGTCATTAGGCGGGTCAGGAGGAGTCTGGGGGTCTTTGGCTTCATCTGTCTCGTCCAGATGCCACTCGTACGGACTGAAGCGGCTCACGAGGAACAGCACCACGCTCACGCCGATGTAAGCGAACACAATGCACATCCAGATCTCATACGCCAGTGGGTCCAAGAAGGAGAACACGCCTGGCTTGGACTTCTGAGGTTTCTTGATCATAATAGAAATGCCCAAGCTCATGAAGGGCTTCGAAAAATCGATCACTTCTTCTCGAACCAGCGTTATAGTCAGTGGTGCGACCGCTATGTCCGCTCTCTGCGGGGGGGGGGGGGGAGAAAGGGGGACATGTTGCAGCATTTATTAGTGTCCTGCTTTACTGGTCAACACAAATGTACATCCTGAAGTTAACAAAAGGCCTACGTAAGTAATATAGTCTAAATCAGGTCACTGTTTTTAGTATTTGATCGTCTTTACCCCTTCAATAAGCTCATCATCCAAATGAGTGTTATTCTGAATGTGTAACGATGAGTATGGGCACATCCTCGTGTATGTGGGCAAATTGAAACGAAAACAAGGAAGAGATTCTAAATAAATGTTTTGCCTTTGCCCTAGGGTACAGCTCCCTAACACTGCAGAACTTATAATAAGGCTCCTGTTAAAAAAAGAGATGCTGCTCAAAAAAAAAAAAAAAAGAGGACATCCACTGCCTGGGAGCATCTAAAAAAGATATGCAAAGCATAACAGTTTCGACCGCATAGCGCAGAAAAGACAGCTGAGTGTTCACAAACAATTCAGTGGCTTAAGCCTTATGCTGACCTCCACTCCATCAGGCCTAAAGGAGACTGCAAATCTTTCGCCTAACACTTTCCATCCCCCTCATGCATCACCAACTGCTGCTCTGGGAACTGTGGGCTTGAGATGTGACAAGTAGAATCTGTAGCCGCTTCAGCTTTTGTCTCTCGAGGGCATTCGGATGTAAGGTCAGCAGAGATCCCAGATCTCAGATCTCTCCCCCGCCACTTATTGCATTAGTTATGCAATAAGTCAGGATAAGGTCATGGAAACTTTGCAGGTGACTGGTGGGTATGAAAGCACCCTGCAAATATTCATTTCCTTTTATCTTGCACTCAGTAGTGAGTGGAACACTGGCGTACTGTCTCAATAAATCATGGAATAATTTGCATATAAATAGCTAATTAAGTGTCTACCAGAAGTGATTTATCAGTAAGGCAGAAACACGCCTTGGATCTCTTCCTCTTGCACTATGGATAAATAATTAGACATGATCGTCTTTTCTAAATCCAGGGTGAAATATGCACTGAACACGTGCGCTATGGCAAACGGTGATCGTATAAACTGCAGTTTTGTATGATCCGAGTGGAATTTACATGGAACGTGAAGAAGAGTAAAATGAAAGATCTCAGATGATTAATGACAGTTTTGGATATACTCATTTTATTATTATTATTATTATTATTATTATTATTATTATTATTATTATTAGAATGATTAAAGTTGAAAATATGCTGCAATGATACGGGCGGGAGTTTTTACGTGACTAATAACAGCTTCTGGTACAAACTATCAATTTGTGGATGACGTTGTATTGCGCTTCGTTGCTCATAATACACCTGAACCGAAGATTTAAGAAAACACAAACCTGAGCAGATAGAAATTGAAAAAAATTTAACCTGTCATCACAGTCACACATCATTGTGCCATGTAATAACCAATTCAATTCACCGGATCTCATCATGACAATCGGTACTGAGCAACAACGACAACAACAACAACATCACAAAAAAACAAAAAAAAAACCCCTGTACAGATCAACATATGAGGGTGACCTTTAAAATGCAAGGAGATTAAAATAAATATCCTGGTCAAAATGCCATGCCAGTATTAGTCCTAACTGTCCAGGCTGATATAGCACAATGGGTATTCTAGACCAGACTAAAAGGAAATTTATTTCTTCTTCTCCTACCAAGAGTGGACTTTTTTTTTTTTTTTAAACTCATTTTGAGTGTAATTTCAACCCACAGCACATGAAAACCAGACAATTTCTGTGGATGATAGTTAGGAAATTGAACAGATGAGGTAACCCAACCCTCATGCATTTTATATACGGCCTCCCTCTCCGTGTTCGGTGCAGGTCAGAAGAATCGGGAATGATTTCACTGGCTTTGCCTGCATTTACAGCACTGAGCACTTTGACAAATGCAAAAGTGGATGCTTGCCCTGGTACAAGCAGAGGAAGTGGCTTTCTGATGTAGTGATGCTGAGATGAATCAGCGGGCAGCACGCTGTGAAGCATCAGACCACGAAACACAATATCACCTCGGGTTTTGAACCGGCTTTAGCCGCCCCTTAGAGAGATAAATGGATTCTATTGTGTGTAATGACATCATACCAACTGGCAACAGTACCTATATAGTTTTTTTTTCCCCTTTCTTTTTTAAAGAAACTTAAATTTTTTAAATTTTTTAAATGGACATGGAACTAATTCTTTGATGTGCAACTTGTCAGGACAGGTCACGTGACCTGAACTGTTTGAGGTGAACGTACTGTACACGTAAAAAGGAGCAGAAATGCATGGTGTTTGAATTTTATGCACCACAATTTTGACTATTTCACAATATGCATGAATTGTAGTTTATGTGTTGCGTATTAGACAATATTAATACATTACATTACTTACTGAATGGAAGTCAGGCACAACTTGGCTGCGACAGTATTATACGTATACGGGCTTGGAAAGCTTACAGCACATGATTATGAAAAACACTGACTTTAAAAGACAAGATACATACACTATATGGCCAAAGATTTGTGGCCGTTTGACCATCACACCCATATGTGGACCGTCCCCAAACAGCGGCCTCAAAGTTTGAAGCACCCAATCGTATAGGATGTCTTTATATGCTGTAGCGTTACAGTTTCCCTTGACTGAGAGGGCTAAGGAGCGCGAACATGTTCCTGCATGACAACGCCTCTGTGCACAACACGAGCTCCATGAAGACATGATATGCCAAGGTTGGAGTTGAAGAACTCGAGTGTCCTGCACAGAGCCCTGACCTCAACCCCCACTGAACACCTTCAGGATGAACTGGAACACCGAACCTCCTCGCCCAACACAGTTCCTGACCTCATTAATGCTCTTGTCGCTGAATGAGCACAAATCCCCACAGCCACGCCCGAAAATCTAGTGGAAAGCCTTCCCAGAAGAGTGGAGGTTATTATAACTGTAAAGACGGACTAAATCCGGAATGGGATGCTCAACAAGCACATATGGGTGTGACAGTCAGGTGTCCGTAAACTTTCGGCCGTATAGTGTAAGATTGTACAACGTGTGAAATGCTACATTGTCCTCATTTGTTGTCATAAGTGCTCTTTTGAAATATCTATTCCCTTGCCAATGTCTGTGCACACCTCCTTTCCCAGTTCCCACTTTCCCAGTTCCCACTTAATCATGAATGTAGCAGTAGCGTACAGGCCTTTGGTAAAGTCTTCAAAACATGCACATACACACGACTGAGATATTCCGAAAAAGAAGAACGAATTAGTAGAGAGATGTAAGGTGGTAAAAATGGACTGGTACTCACCCCATATACTAGTTCACCCACCATCCCGTTCCATGTTTTGGTCTCTGGATCACGGGCGCCATACTTGCCGTCCATGACTATAGACAGTCTGTACTTAATCCCAACGTGTTTGGCTATCTCGGAAGCTAAATCGACACAGTAGCCTTCATACTTCTCATTGCCATCCAGATGCATATGGTTTTTCTTGTACATCACATATGGCGCTTCCTGTTAATCAAACACACGCTGGTTTATTGTCACCTGTGCGCGCCAGTCACCAGAGCCGAACGACAGCTGAGCAGTGAAGAGCATGCAAGGGCGTGCGGGGTAATCATATACAGACCTGCTCAGTCTCCTTCTCTCTGTCTCTCTCTCTCTCTCTCACACACACACACACACACTGTCACTCATTTTCACTTTCTAGATCTCCTTTCGCTTTATAGATCACTCTTTACCCCAGACACACACACACACACATGTATAAAAATCAAACAGCATGACATCCAGAACAAGATGGATGAGACAGAGAGAGCAAACATGGAGTCATATGATCTTGGCGAGACCCCTTTGCTAATGCACCCAGCCCCTACTAACAATATGGACGTGAAGGTGGACGGTGAACAATGGCACGGACACACACTGACCCACACGCTCGCTCTGTGTTGGAGTAGGGGCTGAGTTGCATTATTTTCACACTAACAAGCAACAAAGTGACAAGTTCATTTTCTATGTGCGTGTGCGACAGATAACCACGATTTCTCCGACAGCTCAAAAAAAAACCCAAAAAAACCCCAAACATTTGAAGTGAGGTTTTCTCAATTCTATGCTAATTAGGTAAGACCAATTAAAGCCAAACAATTAGCTCAAATGAGTCCTTGATTAAGTCCTTGACTATGGCATGTGTTGTACAATATTATTTCAGTTCCCCTCTAACAACTTTTAGTTCCTACTTCCCATTTACTATTTGAAAATAGAATATAACCCTGGCTTCATCTTCTTCTGTCATATACGACCTCTCAATAAACGTGACACATTACAGCAAAAAATAAAGCTCGGACGGAGGCAGCTGGGGTCGTTTGCGCCTCTGGTGAGTTAGCTTGCTTTGCTAACATGGAGTATAAAGCCTAGCATTTAACATATAAATCAAACAAATATTTCTCACATCGATTCATCCATACATTTTCTATTCCGCTTATCCAACAGGGGAGTCTGGAGCCTATCCCAAGGAGCATTGGGCACAAGCCGGGGTGCATCCTGGACGGGGTGCCAATTCATCGCAGGGCACAATCACATACACGTTCGCACACTACGGACACTCTGGACATGACAGTCGGCCTACCGTGCATGTCTTTGGACTGGGGGAGGTAACCCCTGCAGCACGGAGAGAACATGCAAACTCCGCACACACACACACACACAGGGCAGCAGCGGGAATCGAACCCCCGACCCTGGAGGTGTGAGGCGAACGTGCTAGATAAAAGCATTGTCATTTTGTCTACTAGCATTTTTCATCAAAACAAACAAACAAACAAGCAAATGAAACACTTTGGACAGGACACGCCCACAAATGACAACGATAGCAGTTGCTATGCACCTACTGGACAGAAGACAAACTACAAATGACTTGTTGCTTGCTAGTGTGAACGTAAGGTGAGAGATAGGGTTGGTGGTCAGGGTTTTGAAAGGTGATTTCCTTTTCATAAAGTAAATGGCAGTGACTGGAGACAGACAAATCTGCTTCAAGCATGTTGCACCATTGTGTGGCAAAGACATATCATTCCAGCAAAAAACAGTGAAGGACACGAGCATACATACTAGTAGATAAATGCATCATTAAGATTAAAAAAAAAATCTCAAATACCTGGCCACACCTGTACCAGTACTTCTTTTCGCTCTTGTCTTTCCATTAAAGGCACAGCAGCAACAGCAGCTTTTTTTTCTTTTTCTTTTTTTTTCGCACATCATTACCAAACCATAGGGCTTCATACACACAGAGAGCTTCCCTATTAGAGTCAGAGACAATTTGGTTGCCAGTGGGGTAGCAATGGTTTGTTTGCTTTGCTTTGTGCTGAATACATCCTTTCACCTTGTCTTTTCCTGGACACTCTCCATTGCAAGCTAGTGAGTATGGATCTGATGACGATCAAAACAACTCGGGGCTGTTTATTGTTTCATGCAAAAGTCATTGTACACATTTGTAGTAGGAGAGACATCACGATTAGACTTAATGTTTTGTTCTAGATAGTGGTTCTGCGCTTGGTTTAGAAGCATTAATCAAATTGAACTTGGAAAAATCAAGGAGTCAGAGAAAGCAGAAGGTGAAATGAATTTTTAGTAGCGGTGTAATCTCCTGGTTTGTGTATAATGAAAAAAAAATTAGAAAGAAGAAGAAGAAGAAAAAAAAAGGCTAGCCTGATGATCATCCCTGTCCTCCCTGTTTATTTGACTTAGCCTCAGACAAACCATTGAACCCTGCTGTGATTTCGCTGGCTGGTTGATTCTGTGTGTCATGACCATTTACTTGATGAGCGGAGACAGGTCTTACTTACGTATGCACTGTATGTCAAGTTTGATGATGGAAACATAAATGAAAAAAAAAAACAAAAAACAAATAAAAACATTACCATTGTACCAAATGCCGTTATTGTGATGTCACTGCTATGACAGGCCACTGGAATATGGGAAATCAAAATGCTTTGTCACCCACACGGATACAGTTGAAACACTCATCGTGTTTTTCGCCCCTCGACTGTTTCAACGTGTAGTGAGTGGATGGAAAGCAACGCAAAAGAAATATACTTCTAGCCGCCCAGGACAGAATGTATCAAACTGTGAGTCTACACCATGACCCTGAGTGGCAGAATATGTGACACATTTAAAACATTGTGGAACGTGTACCATAATAGTAGTGACCACAATTGTTCGGTTTTCCACTGAGGATGAATCGTTGCTGTATGGCAGATCCATTATATTTACAAAGCGCTCAAACTCGTTCCAGTAGCCGATCTGCGAAAGGGAAAACATTGTTGTTATTATCAAAAACGACAGCCATTTTAAGCACATTAACGCTTTTTCTTTTTTTTTTTTTTTTTTCCTCTGCCCTCGGTCTTTTCTCGCCTCCTTTAAAATAATAATTTCACGTACAGACAAGAAGCTAAAGAGGCTGCCGGAGATGTATAAAGCTATAAAAGCGTTCTCTCAAAAGACTATGTTCATTAAAATGGCATTAGGTGCATGAGCTGCTATTGCTTCCTGTTAAATGGGAGTGGAAGTAGGAGTGTGTCTGGCAGACAGCTTTTAAATACGGAGAATGCTTACAATACAAGCATCGGGCAGCTCTCAGAACGGCGCACGCACAAATCAGCTGAGCAGTCAGAAAAAGAGAACAAGGAAATGTGAGGAGTGTGCTGCTTGGATGTTATTTGGTGGCATGAAGTGCTACTTGTTTATCCTCAGATTAATAGATGAAGTCACTCAGATGCAGCATCGCTTTGCTTCCATTAACAAGCCAGTGTTTTTAAGCTGGACTAAACAAGACATTCTAAACTGTAGCACAAGACCTAGACTGCAATCATATAGTGTTAGCCGCTTAGTAAAGGAGTGCTAGCGTTAGCACCGCATCAGGCTGAAGTGGCATTGACGTGGGAGAAATTGAGCCCTCATATAAGCTGCAAAGGCAAACCGTGTCCCATAAACCACTAGATTGTTCCAAGTATTCAACTGCTCGTAGCATGCGCACATTGAGACTTCAGTTGCTATGCTAAGTGAAGCAACGCTTTAGCGGACTTTCCTTATTCCTCACTTTGCAATCACGGTCAGACTGATATTTCGTCTTTCTAAAGACGTACTAGACGTAAGTTGATATATAAAGTGTGACGCTCTCTTTTATAGACATCCATTCTGAGACATCTCCTGTATTTAAGTGGTTTTACACCGTGCGTTTACTTACGTAGGCTTTTAAGATTACGACTTCATTTTAAGAATATTACTAGTAATATTACTCTTATTACTTCATTTTATGCTCACTATCACACTGTATGAAATGATACCAGGAAAACCTTTTTTTTTTTTTTTTGGCTGAATTCTGTCACAAACTGTGCCCCAGTGTGTTCTCCATGTCAGATTATACAATGAAGAGTCGCTAACGATAGACCCGTGACTAAGACAATTCATAGGTTTCGCTTGCATCCTAAGTCAGTGCGATCTGGGCTTGCGCAAAATGGCGTCACGTAAATAGAAAGGAGACGCAATGAGGAAAATCATTTTTCCTTAGTTTCACTCGACGTATCAAACAAGCTACGTCCAAACTCACTCTGAATATCTAATATCAAATATCAAAGAGAGCCATCACTTTATAATCACTTTATAATAACCCGACCTTTACGAGTGATTGACATTCTATCTGATTGACTTCTACAGTCTACTTCAAAAAGCGAGAAGGATATATTTTAAAGGACGCATATTTGCAAACCCTCTCCGCAACTGCTTTTATGATATCTAGAAGGATTTCAATTTGTTTGCATACCTTTCTTGGCCCGCCTGCTTTCATCTCATAAACGTCGATAGTGTAGTTTGATCTGCGGCCGAAACTGTCAAACTGGATATTGCCAGTCATCCCTTGCACTTGGACCTGCCAAGGAAAAGTAAGGAAGAAACCTGACGAAATAATGGGCAGCACTCCAAGCCTCCGAGGCCAAATGGAAGGTGGCAGCGCATTGCAATAGTTTCATTTACAGCTGCATGGTGAGCAGGCATGGCTGAACAGTTCATTTTGAACAGTTCATTTTGAAGTCAGAGCTGAGCTGCACGGCGAATTTTCCTACCATTTTGAGAGCCCTCTCGATGTCGATGCCTTGACTCCAGGGAACTGCCGGATTGGCCAGGCAATCTCCAGCACTGCCCCGCCTTGAGACATCCACGCGCTGGCGCCGTAGGTACCGGAACGCCTCCGCTATCACCAGGATGGCATCGTAGGACAATGCAGAGGTGTACTGCACAGAGAGACCACCAGATGAGTACTGCACTACCTTTCTTACTGTCCACTAGTCCCCATGCTGAGACTTTGGGACAACCTGGACTACATCCTTCCTTTTGTCGTCGTGTTCACCGCACAAATTAATGCTTTCTCAGTTCTTAAGCACCTGGTGCAACTCGAGGACTCATTATCAAGCCCTTCGTGAGTTAAAGCAGGTGTATTAATTTATCCGTATTAGTGCTGTGTGCAGAAAGCTACATAGCTGTACGATGAAGCCTCTAGGGCTGAAACTGAGCCCAGTTAACACTCCGCAAACCTTCCATACTGAGCACGGACAACAATATGTTCAAGGATAAAAACCAGCAACTCATCCTATGTACGTACACGTATCTAGCTTACACTGTTCTATGCGCGATAATTGCAATGCATCGCCACATATAATCATAACTTGGTCTGACATTAAACAGAAAGAAGATTCATGCCATGCTGTTCTATTCATATTTACAAAAGTGCATTGTTTCTCGTTGTGGAAACGGCTCTACATCGGGTTCTAATTACAGTGACGTGTAAAATGTTTAGCATTGTCTGGAACAGTATTTCAGTCCTATTGTTGTTGTGAGGTGACACCTGTAATTACGCTGCATCTCACCGAACAAGCCTGGAACGCACTGACATCCACTAATTTGCAGTGAGCAATAGTTTTTGTTTTCTGTTACATACCGAAAGCTTTACATGGAGATTCTTGGAATTGATTTAAGAAGTGTGCAGACCCACAGATCAGGTCCACTTTTATTCACTGCTATTATGCATGAACACTAGATTAGTACTTTTTATGCAAAAATAAATAATCCAAAGCCAAATCCTGCTCTAGAAATTTCTTTGACCTGTTTGGCGATTTGATGTCAGCCCACACCTGCATGACTCACTGAAGTATCACTTTAAATCTCTTTGCTGATTTTTGTTTAATTAGATGTAAATTGAATCTCCGGTTCGAACTCAGCTTTTAGACTGGACATCAATAAATCGACTGCAGTGAGGGGGTGGGAAAAGGAGACAAGAACGAGGAGAAAGCAGGAGGAAAGAGAAGTAAGCAACAATGGCTACTGAAGAAGACAGAGGCGAAGGGAAGACGGGAACCGAGAGCGAAATGAAAAAACAGAAGGCTGTCGATAAGGCATAATGATGCTTTTTCTAGTGTACGACATGAAAGGCTTACCTTCAGAGGTGTGTTCCTTGCCTCTGGGAATTCTCTTTCATCTAACCGGTCCCAGCGCTGAAGGAACTGCTGCACGACAGGGTTTTCAGGATTGATTATTTGAAAGCCACTTATGTTTGCGCCACCGACATACACTTTGTCCAGGCTCACATTGGAGAAGCCCTGGAAGGAGAACGAAAACGATAAAGGAACTGGGAGAGAACTGCGGGATAAAATGAAAGCGCTCATTATAAATCAGCACAGATTTGGTGTTAGTGTATTTTATAACTACACAGTGATACAGTGCGTGTTCATTTGGTATTTTGATAAAAGACAAGATATACTGCATGCAAACAACTACTAGCACTATTCTGAATATGTATAATATAAACACACAAATAAAAATAAACAATGAACTGAACAACCAAATAAATAATACAGAAAAAAATCCATCCATCCATCCGTCCATCCAATCGTCCGTCCGTCCATCCGTCCATCCAATCGTCCGTCCGTCCATCCGTCCATCCAATCGTCCGTCCGTCCATCCGTCCATCCAATCGTCCATCCGTCCATCCAATCGTCCATCCGTCCATCCATCCGTCCATCCATCCAATCTTCCATCCATCCATCCATCCAGCCATCCAATCATCCATCCATCCATCCATCCAATCATCCATCCATCCATCCATCCAATCATCCATCCATCCAATCCTCCATCCATCCATCCAATCATCCATCCGTCCATCCATCCAATCTTCCATCCATCCAATCATCCATCCATCCATCCAATCTGCCATGCATCCATCCATCCATCCATCCAATCATCCATCCGTCCATCCAATCTTCCACACATCCATCCATACATCCAATTATCCATCCATCCATCCATCCATCCATCCATCCAATCTTCCATCCATCCATCCATCCATCCATCCAATCATCCATCCATCCATCCAATCATCCATCCATCCAATCCTCCATCCATCCATCCATCCAATCATCCATCCATCCATCCATCCAATCTTCCATCCATCCAATCATCCATCCATCCATCCAATCTGCCATGCATCCATCCATCCATCCATCCATCCAATCATCCATCCATCCATCCATCCAATCTTCCATCCATCCATCCATCCATCCATCCATCCATCCATCCATCCATCCAATCATCCATCCATCCATCCATCCAATCATCCATCCATCCATCCAATCATCCATCCATCCAATCCTCCATCCATCCATCCAATCATCCATCCATCCATCCAATCTTCCATCCATCCAATCATCCATCCATCCATCCAATCTGCCATGCATCCATCCATCCATCCATCCATCCATCCATCCAATCATCCATCCATTCATCCAATCTTCCATCCATCCATCCATACATCCAATCATACATCCATCCATCCATCCATCCAATCATCCATCCATATATCCATCCAATCCTCCATCCATCCATCCAATCATCCATCCATCCAATCATCCATCCATCCAATCATCCATCCATCCATCCAATCTTCCATCCATCCATCCATACATCCAATCATCCATCCATCCATCCATCCAATATTTCATCCATCCATCCTTCCAATCCTCCATCCATCCATCCATCCATCCATCCAATCATCCATCCAATCATCCAACCATCCATCCATCCATTCATCTCTCTCTGGGAGTTTTTTTTTTTGCTCCACAGCCCTGCCCAGAGCTAAAATACAGTGATGTTTCTGAAAACTATACTCATTCTTACTTCATCAAACATCACATTGTTGACAACAGGCTAATCACATAGCTCTCTGCTCAGTAGAACACTGGATCTGTAGTCCATGAGTGTGAATGGCACAGTGTATTTACTCAAAGTGTGGAAAGATACAGTAAGAGCTACATAAGCACTAAACCGTGGGGTACATATAGTACACATAGCCACAAATGTATTCAAGAGTTATAGAGTTACACCTACTCAGAGTAGGCCATATTACTGTTCTTCCTACATATCTCTGTAAGTATGTTCTTTCACTTGCCCAGTGAAGGGAAAACCTTGTGGGAGAGACTCACCAGATTGGCTAGGATGTAATGGTAGCCTCGGCTGTTCTTGCCCAGGGTCACGACCTGAGGGAGGAGAATCAATAATGGTTAGCCAGCCATGTAAGAGCCATCAGGCAGATATAAGGCGCTGTGTTAAGCTCTCTCAGTGCCGTTTGCATAGCAGACCGACTTAAACACAGTGGCGGCCTCCTGCGAGGTGACAAAGGAGCTAAATGCTGATGGATGTCTCTTCACTCTGGGAGGGCTGCCTGAGGTGTTGTCACGCTGCGAATAAAAAGACCACTTTTATGTTTTATCTTCAGTGTGTGCTTTTCTGTGTACGAAATATAGCCAGGAATGGTTGTGTCCTGCATTTAGGTGTAACGTTCAATGTACACTAGGAACAACATCAGTGAAACCTAATGCATCTTTAGACTATGTGGAATTACCACAGACTACAATTTCAGTAGTTTTGCTGTACTGGGAAAAACTCGTTTACTCAAAACTCACTTATAATGGAAACCAGTAATGTTTAATACATGCCACCATATAATGCAAATTCAAAATTGCAACCGTTATGCAGTAGGTGACTAGATAGACGAACGTCTTACCAAAGCTGTTTTACTATGTGGTTTTTAATGCTTTACAGTTAATGAGAAATGATTCGTATTACTTATGTTTTCTCTAAGAGTCTGCGGCATTCATGCACAATCAAAGTCTATGTTTACACGTCTCCTTTTATCACCATATCCACAAACACAGTAGCTTCTAAAAAGTTGTCCCATCTCCATAAGGATAAATTATAGACAGATTGATATTATATGTTGAACAGGCACTTCCGGTCAGATGGTGTTGATTAATTTTCTATAACAGCAGCCTCTATAGTCAGAGATAAAACGTTGTTTTTTTTTCCGATAAAGGATATTTTTTTTCTTGGTACCATGACAATCTGCCTATTCTTCTATTATTATTATTATTATTATTATTATTATTATTAATATTGTTGTTGTTGTTGTTGTTGTTGTTATTCTTATTAACTTTTATTAAACAAAATTCTGTGTACTGCTTAATTTGTGTACAGCGCTTTGAGAAGCTGCTTTTAAAGGCGGTCTATAAAATAAAGTTTATTATTATTATTATTATTATTATTATTATTATTATTATTAATATTATTGTTGTTGTTGTTGTTGTTATTCTTATTAACTTTTATAATTTTTTATTTTTTCTGTGTACTGCTCAATTTGTGTACAGCGCTCTGAGAAGCTGCTTTTAAAGGCACTCTATAAAATAAAGTTTATTATTATTATTATTATTAGTATTATTATTATTATTGTTGTTGTTGTTATTCTTATTAACTTTTATAATTTTTTATTTTTTCTGTGTACTGCTCAATTTGTGTACAGCGCTTTGAGAAGCTGCTTTTAAAGGCACTCTATAAAATAAAGTTTATTATTATTATTATTATTATTATTATTATTATTATTATTATTGTTGTTGTTATTCTTATTAACTTTTATAATTTTTTATTTTTTCTGTGTACTGCTTAATTTGTGTACAGCGCTCTGAGAAGCTGCTTTTAAAGGCGCTCTATAAAATAAAGTTTATTATTATTATTATTATTATTATTATTATTATTATTGTTGTTGTTGTTGATGTTATTTCATTTCGATTTCACCACTGTCCCTATGTGCACCACTGCATATATGTGACAAATATAATATGGTGTATAATAATGCTAATAATGGGGATCAGCCTGTAAAAAAACAAACAAACATTGGAATATTCATTAAATAAAATGTAATAAACAAGGTAATAAATATAAAAAACTAAATGGAATAAATACACAGAAGTATACAGTATGCTACAGTGCGTTTCTTTACCTAGTGTCAGTGTAACCTGGTTGAACAAGAATTAAAAACGTAATGCTAAATGCGTCTTGATCATCATATTCCATTATATGATTTTACTTGAAACGAGTGCAAATCAACACATTTGCCTGGCTCCTTTTCTGACGCAGTGGACTGTTCACTGCCTGAAGGGAATGGCACATGAGATAGCAGAGCTTTGCTTCCACTAATCTGATCTTATCTGGTTGCTCAAGTAGGTCAGTCCATTCTGACTGTGACAGCAAGTTCAAGTCATGCCAGGGGAGAGAAAGAGAGGCACAGAAAGTCTGTAGGGGGAAAAAGTGCAGAGAGTGATGGAACAAGGAAGGGATGAGACAAGAGAAAGATGACAGCGTGTTGAATAAAGACGTCGTCGTTAATGGCATATTGCAGCGCAGAGAAATGGCACTCCGTGATCACAACTGAATCCTAACAAACTCGGAAGTCATGACGGATATCTAACACGCATTCCTTGCTCGTAACGTGTGCCGAGAATGGTGTGAGATCGGAGATAAATTAGACGAGTGGTGTCTGCGCTGTATTCTGCGTTTGTGTTTTCCCCTAATCTAACGCACGGTGCGTCCGCTGATGAAATAATTACGTAATGCTTCATTGGTTGTATCGGGGCTGTGCAGAGGGAAAGCGCGTTTCAAAAACGCGACGGATCCAATTACACGTCTCTCTGACAAGTCATCCTTTTGCTGCTGGGATCGTAGACGGCCAAAGTTCCAGCTGCAATATCTCAGATGAAGATCTCAAGTCACTGTGCCACTGAGTGAGAGCGACAAACATTGTTCAACATGATGGCCTTGACTTTTGGCTCCGGGAAAGCCGACCGGAGCCAGTGACTGTATCAGGCCTCTTCCACACACTGATCATGCTGCGGGTCCTCATGCACCTGAGCAGGAGCTGGCTGCAGAACACTGCCTCCCAACCTGCGAACCAGCAGGAACACTCTACAACTTTAGTTCAGGCACAGCAAGAGCTTAATGACATTGCTTCTTCCAGGGGCCTGAACCTGGCCTCACCTTTTGCAGATTGCAGCACTTCTGCAACAAATAAATAATAAAACATAGCAGTGCACACACGAGCTAATTAATTTGCCTTTCCAAATACAAGGCTGGAAGCCACATCACGCTGAGCTGTAGCCTCTGCATTCCAGTCTGTGCTTTAGTCTATCCACTAACCTTGAGAGGTCTTTTGTCTTTATGGTCTCCAGCCAGCACCACCCCTATAGGTGTCTTCAGAATCTCAACGAGCTTAGAGGCACAAGTCTGTGTAATATTTCATAACCACTGCATAGTGCTACTGGAATCCTGCTAATAAATAAAAATGATGGTTTGAGGTGGGATTATTCTGTAGGAGCAGCCTTAAGAGGTATTTAGGGGACTGGATTAGAGGAGTGGTTACAGTTAAAGTGCAGTAAATGCCACTTTCACCGTGACTGTAATCTTCTTTTTCACTGCCTCCGTGCCACACGTTGATCCCACCTCCAGCTCCATCGCTCTTTTGTTCCCCTGAGGCAGAAAGAGGGTTTTTTTTTTTTTTTTTTTTTTTTTTTTTTTGTCCTTGAAAGTTGTTTCACTACTTTGTGATGGGCAAAGACAGGCTCGTATGACCTGGTGCTCACACAAAGCTCAAAACTACTCCCAAGGTCTAAAAAGAGAGAATAATGCAAAGGGTTGCAGAATAAAAAGCTAAAGCAATATATTTGCTCTGGACATTCAATAAAAGTCTAGGCTCAGAACTGCTTGGTCATGTCAGCTTGTGCCTGACCTTTAAGTAAAATGCTGCTCAGCACAAATGCTAGACCTGCATTAGATATTTGAAGTTGTCTGCAAAGGCCATAGATTGGATGAGACAAAATTAGACTCAAAATTAGGCATGGGTGAATGATAATCAGTATGCACGACCACACTACTGTGGCTTATGTGATTGCCCTTTTCTACCTAGAAGCTGGATGCTTGCAGTTTAACACAAAAAAATCAACCTCTCAGTGTGAGAGAAAATTCAAAAACACAAACCGGCATCCTTTTAAAATACACTCTTTTTTTTTTAAAGGGTAGCGCTGGGCTTCTGGTATTTCTGTATGGAACACCCTTTCGATTCGATTTTTGCTGAGGGACCTTTATAATCTTACAGGCGTGACATTATACTAATGATAGTAATAATATTTAAGTACAAATTTGCACAAGTAAGATTTTATAATCGTCATAGCTTCATTTTCTGCCCCATCTGATGTATTCTGTTCATAGCTGAAACGATGAAACGATGTCATTTGGTTTTCTTGGTTAGGGAGAAAAACAGGTTCAACCTGACCACCATAAAGCCCTAGGAGCCAAGCTGAGGAACCGCAAAATGGGTCGACTTTTTCATACAAATCTCTGGACTAAATGCAGCCGATTTTCAATCTGATCTCACATATCCGACATCTGATGCATCGTCAGTTCTTCCTGATGTAACAGCTGTTTATAGGCCTAACTAATCAATAACCCTTTCCCATAAATCACTGAAGAAGACGGGGGTAAGGACAAAATGGCTCTGCTAGAAGAGTCATTTATTTTCTCAACAATAAAGCATGCTGTTATGCCAAGAAACAAATAGGGTGAGTGTTTTCTGAGAGGAAGCTTTCTAATTAACTTAGAAGAAGAGCTGTAGCTATCCTATATACAGGTGCATTTCAAATTTTTTGAATATCGTCGAAAAGTTCTTCTTTTCCCTTTTCTCCACTTTTTTGAATTCAAAAAGTGGAAATTTTCATATATTGTAGATTCATTACACATAAAGTGAAATATTTCAAGCCTTTTTTGTTTTAATCTCGATGATAACGGCTTACAGCTCATGGACATTAAAAATCCAGTATCTCAAAATATTAAGAGTAAAGAATTTATAATACAGAAATGTCGACCTGATGAAAAGTGTGTTAATTTATGCGCTGATACTCGGTCTGGGTTTTAATCCTTTTGCAGGAATTACTGCATCAGTGCGGCGTGGCATGGAGGCGATCAGCCTGAGGCACTGCTGAGGTGTTCTGGAAGTCCAGGTTGCGTTGATAGCGGACTTCTGCTCGTCTGTATTGTCGGGTCTGGTGTCTCTTGTAGATTCTCTATGGGGTTCGGATCAGGCGAGTCGGCTGGACGATCGAGCACAGTAACACCACGGACAGTAAACCAGTTACTAGTAGTTCTGGCACTGTGGGAGGTGTCGAGTCCTGCTGGAAAAGGAAATCAGCATCTCCATAAAGCTCGTCAGCAGATGGAAGCATGAAGTTCTCTAAAATCTCCTGGTAGACGCTGCATCGACTCTCGACTTGAGAAAACACACTGGACCAACACCAGCAGATGACATGGCAACCCAAATCATCACTGACTGTGGAAACTTCACACTGGACTTCAAGCAGCTTGGATTCTGTTCGTCTCCACTCGTCCTCCAGACTCTGGGACCTTGATTTCCAAATGAAATACAGCATTGACTTTCATCTTCCCCGTGATTGTGGTCGTGTGTACTGAACCAGACCGAGAGATTAAAGACTCAGGAAACCTTCGCAGATGTTTTGAATTAATCCACTGATTATACTGCATTTTTGATTTCCCTGAGCTGTAAGTCGTAATCGTCGAGATTACAACAGAAAAAGGCTTGAAATATTTCACTTCATGTGTAACGAATCTAGAATACATGAAAGTTCCACTTTTTAAATTAAATTACGGAAAACAAATGAACTTTTCCATGACATTCTAATTTTTTGAGATGCACCTGTATATCCAACCCTGGAGGTGCGAAGCAAATGTGCTAACCACTACATAACAATTAATCATCACTTAAATACCACAGCCTATTTGAGTATCGTTGCTGACCATGTGCATCCTTTATGGCCACAATTTACCCATCCTCTAATGGCTACTTCCAGCATATAACAACGCACCATGCCACAAAGCAAAAGCCGTCTCGAATTGCTTTCATGAACATGACAATATGTCCAGTGTTCTTCAGTGGCCTTCCCAGTCACCGGATCTGAATCCAGTAGAACGCCTTTGGGATGGGGTAGAACCGGAGATTTGCAGCATGAAAAATCTGCAGGAATTGCATGATACAGTCACGTCAACATGGACCAAAATCGCAAAGGAATGTTTCCGACATCTCATGGAGTCCATGCCACAAAGAATTGAGGCTGTTTTGAGAGTAAAGCGAGGCGCTACACAATATTAATATAGTGTTCAGTGAGGGTATATATATCCTATCACTGATTGGCTGGGGTCTAGTTTGATAGATAGATAGATAGATAGATAGATGTAGCCCAAGAAAGCAGTGGCATAGCCAGGAATTCATTTCCAGGGGTGATGAGGACATATAATTAAAAAAAATCACTGCGTTATCTGTATAGTTATATTATAGACTGATAATAATTGCAACCCACTCATGCATTTGTAGAACCAGGGGTGGCAATCTTGCTATATGTTGCCAAAAAATACCCGGAAAGTTCCACTGAAAAATCTTTTAAAAAACCCCTAAGATACCCTTGTTTTTCTCCTGTAGTAAAATCTCCAGTACTGTCCCTCAGTATTCCTATGCTCAGAGTATAATCGGATCGTTAAAATATCATTTAAAAAACTAAGGGATATAATAATCCTGCACTGTATGTTCATGCACGATCCTTCAACTATGGATCTGAAAGAAAGGGCATTAGGTTCTAAGCATCACCTCTCTGAGACAATAAAGCGTTGTGGCATTTGATTCATTCCCAATTGTGATGTTTATATTAGACCATTTTGGTCCATCCTACATACATTTTGCTATTCAACTCAAGACCCAGTGCTAAAATGCTAAGCAGACTAGATAGAAAACATCCTCTTTGACAAAGAATGGAAGCAGAGGGAGTGTTTTGGATGTCCATAGCTTAACCCTTTCATACTACTGAGTTCTTTAAGCTGAAACCTTAAATGGTCCCTTGAGCTACAGACTGTAGCAAAGCTTTTAAGGCCTCAGCCTTCTTGGGCTTGCTTCAAATCAAAGGGAACCAGCTCACTGCTATTCCTGGCCTCTCTGGGTTGGCCCAGTTTTGCATGCTAGTGTCAATGTGCAGAGGTGGGATCACGTTCTCCTTTGATTTCACTGGCAAGAAAGTCTTTGCTGTCTACGCAGACACAAAAAGTAGCAGGAGAAGACAGCAATCAATTCATGCGGATGTTAGAAGTCAAATCAAAGTAATCTGGAGCTTTGAATGTTCAACACATTCCTTTGCGCACGACCGGGACTCTTTTATTAAGTGCCTTTTTTTTTTTTTTTTTTTTTCAAGGGGTTTCATTCATTGAGCTTTGGCTGAAATTAATCTTGACTGACAACTTTAAACACAATGGAAAACGTAAGAGCTTAGATTTTATGATAATTCAAAGAGGTTTCCGAAGCAGGGTCTGGTGGAGCTTTTTTTTTTTTTTTTTTCCCCCCCGCCTGCAATCAAATACCAGAAGGTATGAGTTCAGAAAACCTTTCCTCAAATCTAATCAGTGTTTCCGCTTCATTCGCTAATTCATTACGAAGCTGTACAATAATCCTGCAACCGACATAAGACTAAATAAATACAAAATCATTTACGGAAAAAAAAAATAAAAAAAATAAAAATCATCGGAAGGACTGAAAATCCACAGCAGCAAGATTATTGACTTAATTAAAATGAATTTGTAATGATATTCCTTTTCAGGTGACATTTAAATGGAAAAAAAAAATAAGAGAAAAAAAGAAGCCACTGGATAACTTGCAGCGAATAATTCATGAGACCTTCTGGACATTGTGGATTGAATACATTTTGTCATTTTTCTTGTTTCCCAATTATAATTTTAAAAACCAGTCTTTCAGTGTACTAACTGCTTCAGTCACTTCTTATATGATAAAGTCTGTTTCATGTTTTTAATCTTGTTCTGCTGCTGCGCCAGCTACGCAGAAGGAAAGAAAATGGCTCGATGCAGCCATTTTACCTATTACTGCAAGAAAACCACAGCACTAGCAGAAATTACTAGACACAAACGGAACATATGCGGTATATGGTATGACAGATTCATGTATAAAAGAGAGAAGATATTCCTGGATGTGGCATTTTTAGACCGTAGAGCGCCAGTTGGTCTTTTCTCAATGTTTATTGGATGGTACTCAAGAGACAGTATGATATAAGGTATTTTATTTGAAAATCTTTGAGATACTATCGACAAAAATACTACTAAGTCAACCTCACAACGCCTGACCCTAAATCGCTACTGTCAAAAGAAATCCCAGAGGGAGAACTCTCAAAGTCGAGTCTCCGGGCAGGATCTGTTTGAGAGTCTCTTATCTGCTCTTCGTCTCAAATGGTGAGCAGTGTGTAAATGAAGGCCCTCTAATCCAAAGCTGAGGATGTATATTGTGAATTTCACCGTTGTTGTGGCGGAAGAAAATCAAGAGCATCCGTCTCACCCATTTAGAGCCCATTCTTCTCAGAGAAACAACCCCAAAATGACCCCCCTGTACTTCACTGCGTGTGGGAAATGTTGGGAGGATTTCCTGGAGCAGGTTTCACTGTTGTTGTCTTGCTTTGGTCTATTGTCTGGTGTACTCCATCTATCTGTCTGGCACTACAAACTCTATTGCAGACTTTGAACAGCTTGCAAGCCTTGGGCCTGACCCAGATGCCATTCATTCACAGGGATTCATTTTTCAGAGAGGAGCTGAGCAGGCTGTTGCCTGTAACCAGCCTTCTGCATCAAAAACCAGTGAGGGCCCACCATCCCAGCCCAGGCAAGTGATAGATTCAAGACACATGCGCCCTCAGGATACTGCATGTGACGCATAGTCATGCCAGAGTGATCACTCAAAATGTGTGGAACAAATAAGAGTCATTTCATTAACAGTTCATACAAATATGAATGTGATCCTATATGAATGTGAATATTTATAGATTTGCAATTGGGTGACCATCTGTATATCAGAACTGGGATTCTATTCCCTACCTGCCTGAGAGCATAAAGTAGAATAGCCTGTGGACTCCACAGTGCAATGGCTAAGCATGGGTTAGTGTCCAAATGATGTACACTAGAGCCATGGCTCTTAAAGTAGTGTCTGGTGACCCCTGTGGGTCTGTAGAACATAGTTACTATTTAGTTTTTCATTTATTATTATTATTATTATTATTATTATTTTTACAGTGGTGGAAATCCCACCACTATCAAAGGTAGTATGCTATAATGTCAACTAGAATTTAATGACACGCTTAATAAAAATGGGTTTTATGGGTGGAATAGAGCAACGAACAGGAAAAGTATGCGTGTACGTATTTAAATAATGTGCCTTTTGAATAGTTTGCTTGTAAATTAAGGAGTTCTGTGATTTTCATTTAAACAGTTAAAGGGGTTCCTTGTCCAAGGGTGCAAATGGGAGGACCGGCATACTTTCTCTTCACAGTAATCACAAAAAAAACAACAAAAAACTAAAATGGTTGGTGTCTGTGAGGTCATGTATGTGGAAGGGGGTGGATAGCACTTTCTTCTGTGTTTGTAACTCTGCTCTGCGACGCAGCATTAGGAACAGTTGAAAAAGGATGCCGGCTTCACGTGTCTTGGAAGAAGAATGTGTTAGCCCTCACCTTCCGCAGTTTGGTAGCTGTTGTATGATAAGTGAGAGCTGGCTGGTGGGTGTGAATTGGCAGGTGAGAAAACTGGGGGAAAATGGAGGGGGGGGCCGGGGGTCCCCTGACTGTAACAATATTGAGAACCCTTGCCCTCGAGTGTACAGAATATCTGTAATACGTGTCACCTTTTATAGGGAATAGGGAATAGTGTACGTTGTCAAGATGGCATTTTTCCAGATTGAGTTCTTAGGGATCTTTCAATTTTACATGCTCGGGCAATATCAAAAGGCGATTGTTGTGTCCACAGACAACATAATATAGCCTGCTCCATATCACAACATATCACACCATCTAAATAGAACACCCTACAAGCCGGCATATCATCCTCACATTGGCTATGCTTTCCCACACAGCCTGATTGAGACAGATAGGCCCTGGGCCTAGCTGTCCTCTTGAGCAAACATGAGCCTCTGGAGACCCCAGGCACCTCCACCTCAGTAGCTTTGCTTAAAAAAAAAAAAAAAAACCTTAAAGGAGAGCAGGCATACTTCACTGGCTGGCAATAAAAAGTGACTCTCCTCCTTTCAGTGTGGCTTATCTCTACTCTCACTCACAGCAGCAGGGCGTCATACACTGATGGAGTCTGTGGCTGCCCATTTCTGATCCTGACTCTGCAGTTCCATCCTACTGTCATTCATTGAACCAAAGTCCGGAAGCTTCTCTGAGCCTCTGCAGTGTGAGGAGATTAGCCCTTTTACATTCAATTTAGTCAAAGTATGCTGAAGTGGGAGGAAAAAAAGAGTTCTGTCTGCCCTGGAGGCCAATAACTGGGACTTCCTGCTCTAATTTCCCCTAATTCTTCTCTCCTTCCTCCAGTCTATCTCTTGACTTACTCTGCTGAAATATTTAGCAGAAATGCAGTCTTAGGAAGGGGTTGGGTGTAAAACTGACTTTCATTATAAGCATGGAAAGTCTTTGATTGGAATTTTAAAGCAGGGGACTTGAATATATTAATGCTGAATGATATCACATTTAAAGTTAAACCCAATTAAAAAAAAAAAAAATTAAAAAAATAATAAAATAAAGATCCCAGCTACTGTCCCAAATGAAGCATTTCAAACAGACGATTTGTAATGCATGTTTTCCTCTCTTTAAGCTTATGAAATCCTTCTTTCTCGTGAAAATAAAAGGAGCCGCTTTTGAAAACCTCTTCACTTTTGTTTACTGTGAAATTGACGTGGTTGAAGCGGTGGCAGGATGGACTTGGAGATTAGCTGGAGATTAACATGCTGGGATGGGAATGGGTTTTGAAGCCACCTTCAGTGTTAAAGAATGCAGGCTTGGTGCTATTAACCTGCCAATTCATTCAGATTATTGAAGGTGAATGAAAGATATTTTACCTGCTCCAAGATGATGTTGATCCTGTCCACTTCACAGTCAATGAGATACCGCTTCTCCTGCCTCCGGTCCATTTCCTCGAGGATCCGCCTGTACTCCTGTGGGTCTGTCACGCTCCCCACTGATCGAGCTGTCACCTGCCAGTTGTTTGCCACCGCTGCCTCCATTATGGCTTGGAGTATGGAGAATCCTTAAAACGAAAGCAGTATCGCGTTAGACCCTGTGCCCTTTACAGTGTAACCGTGGAACCATGTAAAACGCAACACTGACATTTTGTTTATTAAAAACAGTATGCCTGGATATGAGAAACATTAAAAACAAAGGGCAACCTTCCAGGTTGCCCTTTGACATAAAGTACATATCAAAAACAATGCCAAATGTAGATATCGGAAAGGTTGCGACATGTACTGGAGCTAAATGAGAACGTCTATATTATAGAGCTTAGGTTTAGAGCACAAAGACTTTTACATCAAATTCATTTTCATTCCGCTGGCATCTCCTGTCCTTGGGACATAGGGTCAGCTCAAAGATGGGCAAAGACAAAATCATCCTTTCATGTCAGGGAAAAAAAAAAAATACATTATAGGAATATTGAGAACATTTTCATACATAATTCAGATGATAAAGGTATTGGTTTAACTGAGATACCTGCTCCAGGGTACCTAAATGACATTCTTTCAACTGAGTTACTCCACAGTGAATAGTGGGGTGATAAATTGGCATGAATAAATAGCCTAGTTTGATGTCAGCTACATGTAAAGAATTGACTCTTTTCCAATGTGCAGGAAGAAAGACAGGGAGAATCAGTGCGAGGGGCAGTAATGCAAAACAACCACAGACAGGATTTTTCTTAAAGCAATGGACAGTATAATTGCTACGAGCTTGTTTTGCATTAACATATAATGCTCCCATCTACAGAAATTTTAAGGGGCAGGAGCTCAAGAAAAAAAAAAAAAAAAAAAAAAATATATCACCCTCAACCCACACCTCATAAATCATGAGTTTGGCTTTTCCCCAGCAGTACAGTGAGTGTTTTCCCCCCCAGTACAATTCTGTCATACTAGATTAGGTATTATGTAAGATATACTTAGTGAAGGCAGGACGTGAATGCAAAAACTCAGCATTATTTATTAATTTTTTTATCTTTATGAAAGGTAATCCAACAATCACAGTCATAGCCCATAGCGTGAGTCAAATCACAGGCAGTCGGGGTCATTATAAGATTATCCATAATCATAAAGAGTGATATAGGCGAGGGTCGAAACACGGAAGACGGAAATATCAACTCGGAAACTTGAACATCGTAAACAAGTCTCGGAAGTGCATGGTACAACTGACAAGACTTCGCAAAGGTCAAAGACACACAGAGGATATAAGAATGAAGGCAGACTCATCGCAAAAAAGAACAGGTGTATACAATCGGTAAAAAAAAAGGACGAATGGTGTGCCCTGCGATGGATTGGCACCCTGTCCAGGGTGTACCCCGTCTTGTGCTCGATGCTCCCTGGGATAGGCTCCAGGTTTCCCCGTGACCCTGAAAAGGATAAGCGGTATAGAAGATGGATGGATGGATGGATGGATGGATGGACGAACGGCAGCAGGGGCGGAGCGAGACGGGACCAAAACAAAAAAGCACACGGGGAGCTAAACAAGTAAAAGCAGGAGAATTTATGAAGTATTTCAAGGCATATCGTTCTGTTCATGTTCATGCAAACTGTATCGCCTTCACTTTAGCATCAATTCACACAAACATCGCAAAGACCTTTAATGTCTATATATTAGGCTGAAATCCAGTAATATGAGACATAGCCTATTTGGCTATTCATTGAGCCTATCACTGAGGTATATTATATTATTATAGCAAATGTGTCCTGTGTTGCTTCTTATTTCCCAACGCGCAGGAAAATACTACAACATCAGGCTTTCACATCTCAGTTAGAGGCTGAATAAAATGATCAAAATGACACTGCCCAGGTTGCTGTGTTAGATCCTATAACCTATAATCAGTGAAACAACCTAGCTACAACTATAACTTTAACTACAATACTTCAGACATCACATAAAGGTCTCTATTGGTTACATTATGCAGTATGACAAAGGGGGTATTGTTAAACAGCCCACTGTTAACAGCTACTTGTCAATGTGGATTTATTAATTTAATTGGATTATTTTTCCCAGGGTAAATCTGAGATAATTGGAGGATAAATGGATGAGGATGCAGATGAAGGCAAAAACAAAATTGCAGGGGTTTCGGTACAGCTCTTTGCTCTATGAGCCATCCAGAGGCCATACAAAAGCAGTGATTATACCCAAAGTGAAAGAGGGCACTTATAGAGTCCAAGAGCAAAATGTCAGGTCTCAAATCTTCCTTGGGATTTATCTATGTAGGTGCCGTTACATACAACTGCGCTGTTTTTCACATTCGAAAGATCAAGCTTTGCCGTCCATGCCTCCCAAATACAGATGGAATTGGAGTGCTGATTTTTGTTGATGATTAATACAAGTGCACAGCCTGTGCACCGGTCAGTACAGGATTATGCAAAATAATTCAATGCAGTCTGAATGGCAACCAGGCTGAAAGGACATGCCTATGACAAAGCAAAGCGTCTCGTCTGCGATTTCTTTATTCTGAACGCACGGACTTCTCTTTCCTCTGGGTTGCTGCTTAGTCCCTTGCAGCTCAGTCCTCGCTGTCTCGGGCGCAGCGTGGAGCTATCACAACATAGCTTCACACTCTGCGAAATGACCTTTCGAAAGAAAAGCTCGCCAACCAGACAGAACAAATGCCCCATATGCCACCCATCCACAAAACCCAAGCAAAATGGAACTGAAAGAAACGGTGCGTCATGCGCTCCCAGCTCATCGGGAAACATGAAACTCAAACGTGTGAAAGACAGCAAGAATCATACATTCACTCACTCACATACTAATATGTCTTGATCATGATTTGGTATTGCAGCTGAGCTAAAGAACAATCACAGGAGAAAAACGTATATAAATGCATTCTTCTCGTACCATTTCCTTTTCCGTCAATACAACATAGCGTTTATTTTCTCCTAATTCTTTCATATCTAAATTAGAAAATCTTATGACTATTGAGCGTTCAAGTATAACGGTGAGGTATTAGGTATATCCTTTCCAAATTTTCAGTCAAATATCTCATGTAAGGAATAAAACCTGACTCGTATCACACCACACATATAATGATGACAATAGAGCACAGTGAAATTGTTTTCTTCGCATTTCTTCCAGCATGTTAGGAAGTTGGGGTCAGAGCGCAGGGTCAGCCATGATACAGCGCCCCCTGGAGCAGAGTGCGTTAAGGGCCTTGCTCAAGGGTCCTTACAGTGGCAGCTTGGCAGTGCTGCGGCTTGAACCCCCGACCTTCCGATCAGTAACCCAAAGCCTTGAACGCTAATCCACCACTGCCCATATGTGTCATGTGTCATATGTGTCATGTGATCATGTCTCAGCCAGCTCCCTAGTTAACAGTAGTAGTCAGGGCACTGATCTGGGAGTCGGCCATTCCATTTTAAGGGCTGTCTCAAGCACAAAATCCTTCCAGTGCACTGGAACTCTCACTCCCTAAAAAAACACTCCCACAATTACACAATACCACATTACAATTCGTGATTTATTAATGAATGCCACTTCATACCTTTTAACCATTTACAGTTACATTTTATGTTGGAGCAGCTGCATTGTTTTCTCACCAGCCTCTCTTTTTTTTTCAGCTTCTTAATGCTACCAACAGACCAGAAAGCACAAAGACTTCTGTCCCGAGATATATTGATATATTTTGCATAAAAAAACCACAACAAAACAATTCTGTACATGTATTTGACTATGAAAAAGTTTAGCAGCTTAATTTAATTTAAAATGATGTTGAAATATCGGTATTTACTTATATGGATGCTGCCCCATTCATTGATATAGCGTATATTTCCCCTATCAGCAAATGAATCTCCAGCCCTTGAACTTGAACCATGCCTCACAGAGAAGAGCAGACATGCTTGTCAGAATGAATTCGTGTCTGGGAACAAATTAGGCACATAGGCTAATATGCTCTGATGCACCATTAAATGACTCAGGGTGACATTCAAATGTTTCTGGTGGCAGTGACGCAGCGTTCACCTCAATTTTAGCTAAAAGCTAAGCAGTGAAGCGGCATATAAATCATGCCTTCATTTCTCTGCACAGCTCATCTTTAGCCAGACCTGAGCAGTATATGAGAACGCCACGTGTTTGGGACACGACCCATTATGATTCTTATGATTATCAACAAATCAGTCTTTTCATTTTGAAACAGTCGATTAATAGCCAGCACAATCTCGGCGTGGCGCTACAAGGCCAGTATGAATGGGAACAACGGAATTCATTTAAGATTCTTAAACAGATTCAATCCCCTTCCGAATACACATTTTGATGGAAATTAAGAGATGAAATCTGGCTTGGGGTAAATATACGGCAGAATGGATGTGCTTTGTGTTCACTTCTCCCAAGTCAGCAGAAAAGTTTTCACCCAGATATAAAAACCCTGACATTAAACAACGATAACGGAAACTCAGAAGCACTCCTTTGCTTCAACCTGGGCAAGACTGAGCAGATGTGCTGAAATACATAATAGTCTATTCGTGTGTGTGTGCTCACTAAGAAATGAGAAAGCTAATTAATTTTGAAGCTTGAACTGGAACTATAATTTGCCAGTGTAAATTTCCCAAACTATTAAGTCCTTGTGAATAGGGATTTATTTAAAAAAAAAAAAAAACCAAACAAAAAAAAAGTGCCTTCTGTTCTTCAGACCATCTAGGGTATGATCAAAATATACACCCATTGGTCACTTTATTAGGAAAATTAGTGCAGATGGGCTACAACAGCACTATCTGAGTTGATGCATTGCACTGCTGCTACATGATTGGCTGACTACATAATTGCATGAATGTGCAGGTGTTCCTAATAAAGTGGTTGGTGAGTGTATCTATATACTTATTTACTCTATACCAGGCTTAACATTGCTGTCAGAGCTCTCTCTCTCTCTCAAACCCTGCCATCTGCAATCAGCACTTTATGTATGCAAGCCTGAGCTGTGTGACAGTGCGCCGAATGTAATGCGTTGGGCTACATAAATTCAGGCGACGACGACAAGATTTCCTTATCGGGATCTATAAATTCCCCACGCTGGGGTGATGCTGCGAGACGATGGAGGCTGTTTCTGATTACACTCCTGAGAGCTCATCATTCCTTTGAGCCAGACACTTTTTAAAATGCCGTAAAGCTGCCGAGTGTGGCGAAGTCACTGGAGTTGGCTGCTTGTTAATGCAGTCACGGCCTGAACTCTGTCGTCCTTAAACCCCCCCCAACGTTACTGGCTGACACTTGCCTGCTTGAGCGGGTCAGCATTACTTAATCCCCCCCACACACACATATCCACACTCTATGCAATCCCTTTCCCATTACCCCATCAGTCCGTACAGTTGATGGGAGAATGCATTATCATCTTTGATGCTCCAGCAGCTGTGTCGACCGCTTTTGGAGATAAAGAAGTGTAGCAGAGTCACTGTCCTCTTCCTTTCATCTGTAGGTCAGTTAGAAGGCTATCTAAACACAGAGCGCTATTCATTTGTTCGCTGTTTACATTGCTCACGATGTGCCGATCCAAGTTTTCTGGCCTATAATGTTGTATATATAAATTCAGCGAAAAAAAAGAAACGTCCCTTTTTCTGTATTTTAAGGATAATTTTGTAAAATCCAAATAAGCTTTGCAGATCTTTATCGGAAAGGGTTTACACGATGTTTTTTTTTATGCTTGTTCAATGAACCGTAGACAATTATTGCACATGCAGCTGTGGAACGGTCCTTAAGAATCGAACAGTTTACAGGCGCTAGGCAATTAAGGTCACAGTTACAATAACTTAGGACATTAAAGAGACCTTTCTACTGACTCTGAAAAACACCTGAAGAAAGATGTCTAGGGTTCCTGCGTGAACATGCCGTAGACCTGCTGCAGGGAGGCATGAGGACTACAGATGTGTCCAGAGCAATAAACTGCAATGTACGTAATGTAAGACGCCCAAGACGGTGCTACAGGGAGACAGGAAGGACGGCTGATCGTCCTCGCAGTGGAAAATTACATGTAACCGTACGTCCCCCCCCAGACGTGATCGAGAACTTGCAAATGCCTTGATGGAAGAGTGGAGAAATTCCATTTCTGTTCCTCAACTCTCTGTGAAACTTGTTCAATTTATGTCTCAGATGTTGAATCTTTTTCCGTTAATACAAATATTTACACACGTTCAAATTAACATGAGCTAAAATAAAAGCATTTGAATGTGAGAGGAGAGTATATATAGAGTTGCTGAGTATGGTTTGGAGTGTACCAGCAGTGTACTTGGCATCGTGTCTCTCTGTATGATGTGCTGGCTTCCCACAGGCCAGCGCTGTCGATTCATAAGCTCACCTATCCAGATCGATATGAACAGAAAAGACAAAGCAAGGCAACAAAAATATTCATTCACCAAAATAAATGTATAGTAATACCTACAGCACACAGTATATTCGACAAACAGCCTTTAGGTGATCTGCATTCATTTAGGTGAACTGAACAGTTTTTTGTTTATCACGGTAGATGAAAAAGATGAAAGCATTTAGCATATGCAATCACTGTTCAGTCCAACTGCATGCGCAATACATCAACCAGTATGAAATGACATGTGCAATATACTGTACCAGTACAGTAACTACATGTGCAATGCATTAAGCCAGTGCGATCATTTGAATTTAAGTGTGTATGTGACCGATTGCATGCATGTGTACAGCGCCCTCCATTAATATTGGCACGCTTGGTAAATACGAGCGAAGAAGGCTGTGAAAGTTTGTCTTTATTGTTTAACTTTTTGATCTTTTGTTTAAAAAAATTCACAAGAATACTCTGCTCTCATGGATGTCAAACAATTGAAAACACTACACAGGTTTATAACAAAAATATCTTTGTTAAATATAGGTGTGCAACAATTATTGGGACCGCTATGAATTCATATGAGAATTTTAGTACACCTGGGTGACTAGGAACAGGAAATTATTCAACCATGACTTTCTGTTTCACAGGGGTATAAATATGAGGTAAAACATTGGCTAAATTCCCTTAGTCATTTATAACAATGGTTTAGACCAAGGAATATAGCTGTGATGTGCGGCAAAAGGTTGTTGAGCTTCACAAAATGGGGCGTGTCTATAAGCATTGAAAATGCCCATTTCCACCATCAGGACAATAATGAAGAAGTTCCAGTCAACTGGAAATGTTATGAACCTGGAATTGGTCGTGTGTCTATATCGTCTCAACGCTGGGGATCACAGCTGGAGAACTGCAGAAGTTAGTTGTGTCTTGGGGTCAGAAAGTCTCCAAAACTACAATCTGAAGTCACCTCCATCACCACAAGTTGTTTGGAAGGGTTTCAAGAAAAAAGCCTCTACTCTCATCCAAAAACAAACTCGAGCGTCTTCAGTTTGCCACACACGACTGGAACTTCAAATGGGATCGGGTTCAATGGTGAAACCAAAATCGAGCTTTTTGGTAATAAACACCAGAGGTGGTTTTGGTACACAGAGAGGTAGCCATATGGAAAAGTACCTCATGCCCACGGTTAAATATGGAGGTGGATCTTTAATGTATTTGGGACTGTTTTACTGCCAGAGGACCTGGATATTTTGTTAGGATACGTGGCATCACGGACTCTATCAAATATCAACAGATATTAAATGAAAACCTGACTGCCTCTGGGCAATGTTTGGATCTTCCAGCAGGTCAATGATCCAAAACATACATCAAAATCAACACAAAAATGGTTTACTGACCACAAAATCAAGGTCCTGCCATGGCCATCCCATTCCCCTGACCTGAACCCCATAGAACACCTGTGTGGTGAACTGAAGAGGAGAGTCCCCCAGCGTGGACCTCGAAATGTGAAGGATCTGGAGAGATTCTGTACGGAGGAACGGTCTCAGATCCCTCGCCATGTATTCTCCAACCTCATCAGGCGTTATAAGAGAAGACTCAGAGCTGTTATCTTAGCAAAGAGAGATAGCACAAAGTATTGACTAAAAGGGTGCCAATAATTGTTACACACCTATATTTAAACAAAGAGATTTTGATAAACCTTTGTTTTGCTTGCAATTGTTTGATCTCCATGAGAGCAGAGTATTAAAAAAAATTAACAAAAGATCAAAAAGTTAAACAATTTCCCAGCCTTCTTTGCTCATATTTACCAAGGGCGCCAATATTAGTGGAGGGCACTGTACATATGATTATGTGTGTGTGTGTGTGTGTGTGTGTGTGTGTGTGTGTGTGTGTTTTCCTTCCAATCTTTTCTTTATTGTTTTTCAATTATTTTTTCAATATTTTTAATACTATTGCATTGTATTCTATTTATCTGTTTTCTGCACAAAAAGAACTACTGGGGGTTTGGGGGTCGGGGGACCAAATCCCTTGCATGTTCTCCCCATGTTTCGGGGGCTTCCAACAGGCACTCCGATTTCCCCCCGCAGTTCAAAGGCATGTGTTTTAGGCTGATTGGCATTTCCACATTGTCATTGTGCCCTATCCAGGGTGTCCCTTGCCTTGTGTCACGAGTTCCCCGTGACCCTGTGTAGGATACTAGGTATGGACAATGGGTAGATGGACGTATGGATGGACGAACTACTGAGCTTGCCACACTGGAAATTCATTGTACTGTGTACAATGACAATAAAAGGAATTCTATTCTATTCATATATGCATCGGTTTAAAACACATGATCTGTTCATTCTGACTAATATATTCATATTCAGTTACATCTCTAGCAGAAATAATGCCAAACCCAATCTATTTGGAAATATTGTATTTTCGCTGTGCCGTGGTAACGCGGGAGCTCATTTGCATACCCATGAGCTCCCATGGCTGCCTGTTAATGTGATGTTTAATGGCTTTGTTCTGTTAGATTGTTTGTTGTTGAAGAAGATATGTGTTGTGTGTTTCTTTGAGCTAGTATATATTATACCAGCATGCTGTTTTGTCTTTGTTATTGTTCACCATCCAGTTATAGACCGGTACATTTTCATACCCCCTGACATTTTTGCTGGTTATTTTAGTTCTCTGGCTATCCATTAAGCCCGCGCATGTGCTGTAAATACGAGTTAGTCTCCTGGTCAAACGCTACAGTCTCCTTGCCAACGCTACAATATGAACATTACAATATGTTGTTAGGAAGAGGAAGAAAAAATACTAGTATTGCCTCATTACCCCAGCAAATGCTGTTTCCTAATTCAAAAACTTAGATTCTTCTAAAGAACGTTGCATTTTTACAGACCAGCCAACGATGCCACCATGTAAATGGTGAATTGGAAGTGGAAGCACACAGTATTAGCTTCAGCCAGCCTCGTCGCTCTGAAACGGATCTTAACAGGATGAAGTTTGAAGTGTCACCCATGGCGGCTCAGCCATAATTGAATTTACTTGTATCTAATCTCCTTTCCCTCTGCTGATGCTTCTCTCAGGCTGCTCATTAAAAGACCTGAGCTGGTATGGCTTGTCACCAGCCTTTCCGAAGCTCTTTTCTGCCCTATCCCTGTCTCTGTGAGGCTTTCTTTATTTAAACACACCAATCAAGGGGAGTAAACTGTCCGTTTTCCAAGGTCGGTACATACACTCTGATCTATGCCATGATAACTTCACGACCACTGAAGCAGCTCTAACACTCACTTGATTAGCCTCTTTATCCACTCTTATTTTGAAACGGGCTAAATATACAGAGCTGGGCTAAAGACAGAGAAGATCATGGAAGAATAAATCCCAGCTTGAAGAGACTCTGTAACTAATTTTACTGTAACGTTAATGTTCTGTAAAAGTATTTTTAGTAAATCCGATCGACTGGTTTGGCGTTTACGAGACGAATTCTGTTCAGTTTCACTGTACAGAGCGTTGGTGTGTAGATCTAAACAACGAGTTTAGAAAGAAATGCTTGAAAGTCAGAGTGGTTGAAGGAGGAAGGAGGAAGATGAAAGTGGGTCCTTTTGTAATTGCCCTTCCTTTCACTGCTTAATGTATGAATGAGGGAGCCACTGTGTGAAATCAACAACCTGTTCAGGAATCTGTCCTGAAAGTGAATAGAGTCCATCGAGATAAGGCTCGGGCGCCCGGCACAGGAGATTACGGCGCAGGACTCTCTCAGAGCCCTGGGTAACCATGAAATAGAAAATTCCCCAAAATCCGCCCGAGATCCTTTTCGACTTGATAAGGAAGATAAGAGTGCACACAATTTCTGACCACACACATCCAAATAAAAGTGCCACAGAGCCACAGCCCATAATCAAGCTAATCCGTGATAAATAGGAAAACAGGCCACCGCTGCCTTCAAGCTAGTGCTACATTCTAGGGTTCATTTATTATCCCAAAAAAAGGAGTGCTTAAAAAAATTAACCGCTTATTTATTTATTTATTTTTTTTAGAATGAATGAGTCCGATACTTTATCTTCAGTGTGTTCCAGCAGACGCAAAAAAATATATACCTGCTTAATGTTTGATGAATGCTTGTCTCCATGCTGTTTGTACTAGCCGAATACATCACTGATGCTGTGTCTAGAAACTCAACACACTGAAGCATCTGAACCAGGCCGAGAGATTGCCGTTGTCACGGTCTAGGGTATCTGAATCGCTAATTTCGGATCTCACCTGCTTCCCCTTCCGTCTGTTGTTGCATCTCAAAAGAAAGAAAAATGAGAAAGCAGTCGTGCTGGTACTTTGCTGAGTGTGTTCTCTGGATTGCAGAGAAGGGCGTTGGGGGAAAAAACCCCCAGAAATCTAAGTCTTTGATGTAGCATTTTCCCACTAATTAAAATGATCTCAAGCCAAGCACAGTCCTAATCACCCAGACAGCTGACGCATGAAGCTTGGAAAGCGGAGCAATGCATAAAGCATATTTTTAAAATCGCATGTAGCCATCGGTATGGAGGGTCCCTCGCTGCTGCCTTTCATTTCGACGGCCCACACTGCCGCGGCCTGCGGCTACACACAAACACACACAAACACACACGCAAGCACCTGCATAGATGTTCGGTGTAAAGCGCACCTCCGCAGAAACACAGCCTACACTCATGGACACGATGCAATTATCCGTTACATCAGGCAAGTGAGTCATAAACCGAACTGAAAATATAGATTTTCTTCTCACTGTGGTTAAAAAAAGGATATTGGATAGCTTACATACCTTTCCTCTGAATATCTTACCTACCTCAGAATTTGTCTGAAACCTTCTCAGAATCATACACAAAGCTACGATAAAGGAAATCTGAGTTTGATTAGTCTAGGCGTCATATTTTATAGCAAAATCTGGCTGGGAAAAATTCAAGATCAAACGATTTTGCATTCAAATTCAGTCTGAAATGAACAAATCGACCATGGTTAGAACAGTACAGGCAATTCAACATGAATGATACTTCACTATTGTTTGTCATTTTCTACACACAGAGCTCTCCACTAATATTGGCAGCCTCGGTAAATATGGGCAAAGAAGGCTGTGAAAATTTTTCGTTATTGTAACGAACCTTTCGATCGTTCGTTAGAAAAATTCACAAGAATACTCTGCTGTCATGGATATCAAACAAACAAAAAAAAATCCCCAAAATATCTTTGTTAAATATATGTGTGCCACAATCATTGGCACCCGTATGAATTCACATGAGAAAAATATATTTGAAGTATATTCCCATTGATATTTATTTATTTTTTTAAAATACACCTGGGTGACTAGGAACAGGAAACTGTTCAACCATGATGTCCTGTTTCACAGGGGTATAATTATGAGGTAACACATAGGCCAAATCCCTTAGTCATTCATAACAATGGTTTAGACCGAGGATTATAGCTGTGATGTGCGGCAAAAGGTTGTTGAGCTTCACAAAATGTCTATAAGGAAATAGCACAAGCATTGAAATTGCCCATTTCCACCATCGGGGCAATAATTAAGACGTTCCAGTCAACTGGAAATGTTATGAATCGAGCTGGAATTGGACGTGTGTCTATATCGTCTCAACGCACTGTGAAGAAGACGGTTCGAGGGGCCAAAAAATCTCCAAGGATGACAGCTGGAGAATTACAGAAGTTCAAATAGGCCGTGGTTGGATCTTCCAGCAGGACAATGATCCCAAACATACATCAAAATCAAGACAAAAATGGTTTACTGGCCACAAAATAAAATTTCTAAATTTGAGAAAATGGTCTAACACCGCATCATGCGTGCACGTATTTGCATTGCTAATAAACCCCTCATTTCTTCATCTGGGGATTAATAAAGTATTATCGTATCTTATCTTAACCCCTCTCTGTAATTCCCGCCTTCTCGCACACCATTTGTTCGATTATAAAAGTCTTGCATACAACGCCCATGACCATATAAGGTCATTTTTAATTTCATGTTATCACACTGCTTCGTATTACACGGCCTTTCAAATGTGAAAGTGAAGGTTCACTAGTGGCATCTGATATTTTATTTTATTCCATGAACATTCAAAAGAATGTAGGATTTTTTTTTTTTTAAATGTGGGTAGAGTGAAACCAATTTTATTTATGTATATAATAAATATATGTATACATTAATAATTTGTGAACAAAAGATCAAAAGGGTAAACAATTTTTCCCAGCCTTCGTTGCTCATATTTACCAAGGGTGCCGATATTAGTGGAGGGCACTGTATGTTCATTGCATGACTGATGACACTAATAAGGCACTGGATGGATTGGTAAACTGGAATCATTCCTGGGATTATTTCTAACATCTGTTTGTGTATATAGTGTACAAACTGTACAATATTACGTTTCCTTTAGCTGCTAGAAATAAGGCTAGGTATTTTGTCTGGTTCCCAATGGGGAGAAAAGAAGAAGAAGAAGAAGAAGAAGAAGAGTAATGCTTTCAGCTACAATTTCATGGTTGCCAGAGCCGACAGGGAGTAGGTGAGCAAAATGGCCTTTTTCCGGGTTCACTTAGCAGGAGAGGCTAAGAGGCGATTCTTGTTTTCATTGTGTGGTTACTGCTAGATGAATCTCAACACGCTTTCGACAAAATGCACATGCATTCACTCCGGTAAGCTCCGAGTGCATTTTTACACCTCTGCAAATGTGGAGAGGGAAAATGTTGTAGGTACTTCAGTGTAACTCAAAGGGGATTTAAGGTTGAGTGCATCAAATGAACACGGTACCTACAAACCGCAAGCATTTTGATAATCTGTTAAGAGATCACCATTGCTGGAGTTTTAAAAGCTTTCCTTAAGTCTGCGTTTTTTCCTTGTGCGCTCAGAAGATTCTCACTCCATGTATATTTTAGTGCTCATGAAACGGGAAGCTCAAGCACTGGAGGCGTTTGTGTAAAAAGTTTACAGATGACAGTTACTACCTAATAGTCACCTACTTATGGGTGTCCTGTTTCATTTATTTATTTATTTATTTATTTATTTTGGAGGTGGAAGACATCCATGAAGCATGTTTGAACGCTATGGACAAGGACATTGTATCTGTTTGCATGAAATTCAGAAATTCATTTCGACAACGACGTAGTGAAGAAATCAGGAGTACATCAGAGATGAATTTGGTTGCGGTTTCTTCAAGCATAGTCACAGCCGGGATGAATGAGGGCAATATTTATAGTTTTACCGAGGGGACTCAGTGTCTCCACAGTGGGGCTGCAAGCTGAGAGGAAGTAGTGCAGAAGGCCAGTGAAATGGAGCATTAACCACGCTGGCACACACACGTAACCTGCAAACACCTGACAGATGCATGTACTGAGGTGTTGGCTAGTTTTGCGTTGGAACACAGACGAATCCTGGAATCACACTCCAGGGAAAACCCTAAGGACACACTCTCGCACACTTACATATTACTGTCTTTTCAATCGGTCACTAAATGCACTGTAGTAGTACTGTAGTACATATTTTCTCATAGGGATCTGCCAAATGTGTAAAAAAAAAAATATTTTGGTGAGTTTCTCTCAGAAGAGAGATGTTTCTTCAGCAAGTAGACACCAGTTAAACTGGAGTTCATTCATTGTTTTCTTAAGATATGGTATTAAATAGTTCAAACCAGGGTGTAGATATATTATTCAATAACAGCCTTCCTTCAAAATAATAATGATAATAATCCATTCATCCATCTTCTACCGCTTATCCTTTTCAGGGTCACGGGGAAACCTGGAGCTTATTCCACGGGGCATCGGGCACGAGGCGGGGTACACCCTGGACAGGGTGCCAGTCCATCGCAGGGCACAATCACATACACATTCATACACTACGGACACTTTGGACACGCCAATCAGCCTACCGTGCATGTCTTTGGACTGGGGGAGGAAACCGGAGTTCCCAGAGGAAACCCCCGCAGCACGGGGAGAACATGCAAACTCCGCACACACAGGGCCACGGTGGGAATCGAACCCCGGACCTGTGAGGCGAATGTGCTAACCACTAAGCCACCGTGCGCCCTAATATAATAATAATAATAATAATAATAATAATAATAATAATAATAATAATAATAATATTTTTTAAATAGCTTCATGCCTAGAGTTGGACTCAAATATTAGAATTAATAGCCTATTAAACCTGAGAGTTTATTGAAAATCTGAATGAAGCCAATATCAACACTTACATGTCTGAATGTTTTCATAGCAATCCGTTTTATATTAGTCATGTCGTCATATAATATGCAAAAAAAAAAAAGATTGCTATCAAACATAGAGCATCTTTTTTAGGCTTTGTCTCGTGTTCCCTCATTACGAGACATTATCCTAGCTAGTTATTAGCAAGAATAATGTCTAGCTATTAGTATTATGTGTCTATGCATCTACTTTTTAGCTAGCTATCTGTGATGTTAGCGGCATGTAAACTGACTCCCATTCGGTTTGGGGATCAACGTTGTTATGGGATGATTCTGCAATTTAGGTAGAGTTTGTTCTTTGTACTCATGCGACGGGAGATGAAAAAGATTGCTGTTTTATTTGTTTTTTTTTAGAACGTGTCATGTTTAAAAGCGAAAGGAAAGAGACAGGAGAAGGGATTGTATCGTGACAAACTCCAGAGGGCAACGGCCAAGCAACGGCATATGGATAAAATTAGTCATATTGACAATGTGGATTCATACGATCTCCCAAACAGAGTTGAGTAATGCTCTGCATATGCTACTTCCTCTTACATTTCCAGACAATCTTTTCATATCTGGTGTCTGACTTGAGTGCACATTTTTCTGAGCAATTTCAAATTTCACTCTAAGCCCATGTACAGTTTGGAAATGAATGAGTACAGGACCTACCAGAAACCAAAATGTAATAACACAGTCAAATCCTGCAGCTATCTTTACAATGTCCTCAATGATCTCCACGTTATTTATTCCTTTTTCCTATTAAGATCATTTTTGAGAAGAGATCTCAAATAAATAGAAACAGACCCATGTATTATCTTTATTATCCACTGAAATGTGGAAAAATACCAATAAAGTGTATGGAATACCTCTAAATCTTTGCTTTTCTAGTTTGTACATTCCATTACACTTTTAAAAAAACGTTTTTTTTTTTTTTAAACCATGGCTGTCATGGGTGCTGCTGTGTCAGACACAACAATAACGACACAAACCCTTAGTACTCACACAGTTTGAAGTTCAAACGTAGCTATAGGATATAGCTAGCATTAGCTAATGTAAACGAACATTATTATAGCTACAGTAGCTAGCATGACTAGCTGACTAGCCTGTTTTTGAGAGCAGATACGATTGTGTGTTGTAAATCGTAGCCTCCCTTTTGTCTCATTTGTCCCTGCCAAGTTTCAAGACTAACCTACACCCATAGTGTAGAACCCAGAAATGTAAAAAAGGTCTATTACTGAAAGGCAAAATACCGTATTATGCTTTTTAAAAAATAAATAAATAAATAAATAAATAAATAAAAAAAAGCGTAGTGCAATTAAATGAATCTGGAGATCACTCGTAAAAAAACTCTTTCACAACAATCGGTTTTACGGACGTTACGAGCAGAACAAAGACGGTCTTATGACCAGACACATGATCTAAGCAAGTGTGGTCATCTAATTGCCTCATTCGCAGGAGACTTGGCGCACATACCATCACGCCCTGCCAACTGTGCCAGGCTACAGTCCCCTGCCTTGTTAACCAGCCGGCTGCAAAATGTGCTCGTTATTGTGAATTATCAGGGATTAATACAGAGCCAGTGCCCTATCATTAGAGCATCCCTTTCAGATTCATAAGCAAATGGGAGGCCAGGCAATACAGCCTTGACAGAGCCTCCCTTAACTGTTGAGCTTTCCATTTGAAGTGCAAATGCTTGTCACCATGGCATTGTGTCCTTTAATTAATTTTTCTGGACTGCACTGTGCAGAACATGAAATTACATTTAAAAGGCTTCAGAATGGCCGGGCTTACCTCGGTGAATGTCATGAAATATCCAGGTGTTTTTGGTTGTGGAAGCATGCGACACCGAACTCTACGCTATTGTAGGCAGAGACCTTTTACAAAGAGGTGACCAAGTTACAGCCAATGTCCCGAAAGCGGCTTATATAACATTAAAATAACATCTTATATTTGTTTTATGACCTCTATGTACTAGTATTTGGTGTAGATCAGTCGTCATATAGACATACAGAGTATTCATTTGTTAAAGCTGTAACACTGCTTATACGGTTCACTGTTTTCAGGAGGTAAATATTCAGCACTCATTACAATGTCTTTCTTGTTGCTAAAAGCACTCATTCTTGTTGCTATCCAGCACTCTTTACAGTGGCTTTCTTGTTGCTATTCTTGTTTCCCCCCCCCCCCCACACAACATAGCAAAAAATAACATAATTCTGAGTTCCCACTTCAGAGTTAATTCAAATGCACCGTTAGAACATTTCAGGATTAATTCATTTTACAAGCATGAAGAGCTGTCAAAGTACATGCAAACAGGATACAGCGCTGCTTGCTGTGAATACATTTGACATTTGATGATGGTAATCCTAGCACCTAAGTGGCAAATCAGGCATTAAATGACAAGGATATGCACGCTAACTGGAATTACAAACAGAAAGTATGAGTAATATCTAGCTTGCTACAATTTTTTTTATTTATTTATTAATTTTTTAAAAAAATAATCGATCCAGAAAAGAGACTGAAAAACATACGCAATGGACATGCTTAAATTAGTATAAGAAAGTCAAGGAGTGAGCACAAGGCTTACAACGACTCGAATCCAATTGAACAAGAGTTAAAGACGATATGTTTAGAAGAACGGGCCGAAATCGCACCTGAATACTGCGGACCGTTCATTTCTTCATACAGGAAGCGTCTTGAAGCCGTCGTTACAAAACAAAGGCTTCTCCACTACGTATTAAATGAATTACAGTTAACGTGTTCAGTACTTTTTTCCCGTGTCATTCCTCTTTATTACACACAACTTCATTTATTGACTTTAATATTGTGAATTCTTTACATTCGCGGATTTCTCGAGTTAATACTGATGTCTGGTGAAAATTTCACGTCAATAGCGTCATTGGAAATATATTTAGTGAAAAATAATGTTGACGCGTCCAATACTTATTTCCCCCGCTGTATAGTGAGGAGATTAGCAGCTTCTACCGACCGTTTCCAAATGGGAAGGGAAAGGAGAATGCTCAGCCTCCTGATCGTAATATTATGTCCTATCATTTATTTTTTTACCTTGTGGGAAATGTAAACAGATGGCCAAAGACATGTGAAGGACACTTCACACAAGAAGTGTGTAATGATTATTCATATACAGTGCACGTATGAAGTATGGTATAGACCCTTGAACTTATTGGGCCATGTTGAGGTAGGGGGAAAAGACAGCATCAAGGGCAAGTATCCTGCTGTGGGGGGAAAAATATACCGGATGCCCTTTACTGTCTAGTGCATCAGTTTGCAGTAGTTGTAATAGCACTAGTCAGTACTTAATGTGTACCGGATCATGCCAGAACAGGATTCAACGCCTTTTTTGTTTAATAAAAATTATATTAAGTGAAATAATAATAATAATAATAATAATAATAATAATAATAAAAATAAGGGTGCATGGTGGCTTAGTGGTTAGCACGTTTGCCTCACACCTCCAGGGTTAGGCGTTTGATTTCCACCGTGATCCTGTGTGTGCGGCGTTTGCATGTTCTCCCTGTGCTGCGGGGGTTTCCTCCGGGTACTGCACCGGTCCAAAGACATGCACGGTAGGCTGATTGGCGTGTCCAAAGTGTCCGTAGTGTATGAATGGATGTGTGAGTGTGTATATGATTGTGCCCTGCGATGGATTGGCCCCCTGTCCAGGGTGTACCCCGCCTTGTGCCCGATGCTTCCTGTGATAGGCTCCAGGTTCCCCCGTGACCCTGAAGGATGGATGGATGGATGGATGGATGGATAATAATAATAATAATGGCTCATTTCCATGATGACTAATTGATAGCTAGTAATCATAAGATGCAAGCATATTCAGTCACACTTGCTCACGCATCATGGATATAACGGGAAGAAAGATGCAGATGTCCTTGTTGTCATTTCTCAAAGAAGTAAGCAAAAGTGATGGGGTTGAACGCATATTATGAAGCATAACACACAGGAGATACGCAATTGACTCCTTCAGTCCTCCCACAGCATCACTGAAATGCAATCCTTCATTGTACTGTGGTTATCATACCTTCATTATTGTCTATTAGGTCTGTGTGATGGCTTCAGCATTAAAGTATCATGTGGAGAGCTTGGAGCGCTGTTGTGTTTATGTTTTTCAGGACCTTTTCAGAGAAATCCATTGTCTTCCTGACAGATATTATTTTTTAAGCATCCGTTCACCACGGCAGAAAAGAAGCGTCTACATCAGAAGGAATTGTCTTGGTTGTTCTATCTACTCTAATGGAAAGCTTTTAGTCGATTAAGGAAGGATTTTACAGGAATTAGGATGCCACACATTGCAAACAGCATCATGGGTTCTAGGAATCTGGAATAAAAAGAAAAAGGAAGAGAAAAAAAAAAAAAAAAAAGCACTGTCAATTTGAGTGGTAATGTTTCAGCCTGAGCGAACTCGAAAACAAAAAAATCAACACATTATTTCCATTCGCCGAATAGATTTCCTTATGTAAATATCACAGCTACACTAACATTGATAACAGTTCAGAGGATATTAGAGGGCGAATCTGTTTATCCAGACGTCTCTGTGTTGATGTCCCCACACATGTAGGCCATTTGTTTAACTGCTAATTGGGCAGAATACTCCATTTTGTAAGAGCCAATGAAATATTATTATTTTCCCCTCAGTCGCCGTGAATCGAAGAAGATGAATTTGTTTTTTCATCCGATGGGTCTGTTATCAACAGCGGAGGCGGCACTCATCGGGTCTGCGTGCGTGCATTATGAAGATTAGCGTGCAGCATTGCACATCATCCCCCGCATTTAGTAATGGATTGTTGTCATTACGGTGGAACAGCACTATTGCGGGCTGCAGCTCTCGCAAGTACTTGAGCTGCCGCGGAGCCCTGCTGCAGCATTACTGAATTTTTCATTCGTCTGGATCTGTGATGGTGATGATGAACTGCGGATTTACGAGCCGTATCAAAACGTGTAGCTAAATAGAAATGCAGACGGGCCGTCTTCAGCGTTCAGACTGTTGTAGAATGATCCGATCTGCTCTCGTAGAGGTTTGGATTGGAAGCGTTTTCATTGGACGGAGTAGGATGGTTTACATATGGATCACCGGTTCGTACTTGTATTGTATTCCGAGCAGTGATGAGGGAAAAGGAAGCCAAGTGGGAACAATGAGCAGTCTTAATTTGCTATCAATCCCTTCTTGTTCTCAAGTGTGCACTTACTGATGAGATGAGATGAGCCCGAATTTCTCTTGGACTTAAAATGCCATCATGGACCTAAAAAGGACAGAGGTTCTGGGGACTCACCCTGAGAATGCCACTTGTAATGCCTTTCTCAAATTGCCAGTCAGAAATGTCAATTGAAGACAAAAGTGCTTTCACGACCAGCAGGATGGGTAGACCGTGTTGCTGCGTTCTCTCTCTCTCTCTCACACACACACACACACACATTTACTCTCTTTCTCCTTAACTGTGGGTGTGCTGCTGTTCTTTTTGTGGCAGGGGGTGGGGGTGGGGGTTGGAATGCGTAAGCGAGAGAGAAAAAATGGTGCAAAATAGTTGGCGCTTGATAGAGTCTGGGTCTGCAAGAGGGAGATAGAAAGGGAATGAATGAGAGAAAGATTGCAGGCAATGGAGTGACAGCGAAAGCAAGAAAGAAAAGAAAGAAAGAAAGAGAGAGAGAGAGACAGAGAGCGAGCGAGAGAGAGAGAGAGAGAGAGAAGAAAAGAAAAAATGGGAGAGAACCCCATAAATCATGTGGTGGTGCAAATGCTGAATCAGGGCCAAGAGGTAAGGTTGATTGTGCCTGGGAGAGACAATAAACCCCGTAATTATCCGTCTCTGCTGCACAAGCCTGGCAATTATCTGCCCAAAGCTGACCAGTCCCTTGCAAAGGGCAGAATCTATCTCACTTCTCTCTCTCCCACTACTTCTCTCTTTTTATTTGTCTGCATAAACATGAAAAATATATTCATCACCAGGCTAAGTATAAGTTTTGGACAAGCTACCCGCCGTAAAAAAATAAAGACCTGATGCATTAAGCCGTTTGCACATTTTGAGCGCAATTAAGCTGCATTCTGCATGAGAAACCCTGCCTGTCATGTATAAAATGCACCTTTTAAAAACTGTATGCAAGGCGACACACATCTATATACATTTGAAGGAGGATCACATAAAGTTGATGGTATGAGGTTGAATGTACTAAACTGAGTCGATTAGCAGTGGCCAGTTTTGTGTGTGATTTGTCCATGTCCCTCGAACAGGTGTTAAATAGTGCCATGCGTGTTTCTTAGAGCAGTATAGCCATTGTTGCCAGGTGTGTTTAATTCCTTTTGATATTTCTTATTTATGACAGAATACAGGTTCGTGTTAATACGAGACCATTTTAGCACCATGGGAAATTCATTATTTGGGAAAACTGTTTTAAAAGAGTTTATCCATACAGTTATGGGAACCTTGGCCTTGGAACATTTTCTCACATCGAACAAATAATGATTCTTAATTGGTCACATATACATGCTGTAGTATAGGGAAATTCTTTTCTTTGCATACCCCAGTATGTTAGGAAGCTGGGGTCAGAGCGCAGGGTCAGCCATGATACAGCGCCCCTGGAGCAGAGAGGGTTAAGGGCCTTGCTCAAGGGCCCAACAGTGGCATCTTGGCAGTGCTGGGGCTTGAACCCCCAACCTTCTGATCAGAGCCTTAACCACCACTGCCCCAGCCACCACTGCTTCCCCAGTCACCACTGCCTCAGCCACGACTGCACCTACATAGATATTTCTACCAATTATATGTTACAGGAGCCATAGCTGACTGCATACAAAATTAAATCCAGTTTAATTTCACTTTGATATGATTTCGCTTATTCTGTATACAGCGTTTTTTCTTCTTTAGGATAACACCGATTTGGAATCTGTTTACATAATGTTTACTTGTTCTGACACGAGAGTCTGCATTTAATAACAACGCATTTACCTCATCCTTACTGAACTTGCATTTCTTCCTTAGTCCTGAGCGTTCTGACGGCTCTACGGTTATTTCCACCACTTCACATTGGCTTTTAAATCATAAATTGCACAAGACATTTAGCAAGCAGTTTGGTTAGCTGCAGCTTTAATAACTCTAACATTAAGGTAAGACATAATCCGGCCATATCGAGTCAGGTGTTGTGCTCCTAATGTCTCAATATAGTTTGGCCCCGATAGCGTAGCCACTGACCTTCGAGGACACCACTGTGGTTGTTCGGATTCTGATTAAGATAAGGCTTAATCTTAAGTACTCCTCCTGCAATCTCCTCTCTCCACTGTCATCTTCCTGCTGTGTTAGCTGTTAAAATAAAATGGCAGCTGCCTGTAATGTCTGTCAAATGGAGATTTCTTGTACGAGCCCTCAACCCTGACTGGAATTTGCTCTAATAAACACTCAGAGACATTCTTTGATGTAGGTATAAAACCACAAATGTACCCAAATGCAGTCTCTTATCGTACAGCTCCATCCTGAACGAGCGACTGCTTTTTCAAGTGGGTCGGAAAGTGCTGGCTTAAAAGCTATTTATATGAACCCAGTGCAGGAACATAACCAAAGTGATGGCGTGATAATTAATCAACTCCATTGACTGAGTGGAAAAGGCAAATGGCCAAGAAATACTTTTTCTGCCATTCCAATTCCAGATAAATGGTCAATTTATATTGAAAGATGAGGTAGGGAATATAAAAAGGACACAATTCTTTCCTAAACTAAAGATGCTTTCCAACTTTAAACTTTGTAATAGGTTCACAGAGGTTCTTGTGTATAAACTAGACAGAGAGAATTATTATTATTATTATTATTTTGCTTGTTTATGTTTTAATAAAGGCATACAAGTTTCAAATGGAGGTACTATGGGTGTAACACAATGCCCCTACCTGTATTTCTTTTTGAACCAAATATCTATAATATAATAGGTAATAATAATAATAATAATAATAATAATAATAATAATAATAATAATAATATCTGTATAGGTTGATTGGCATGTCTAAAGTGTCCGTAGTGTATGAATGGGTGTGTGAGTGTGTATATGATTGTGCCCTGAGATGGATTGACACCCTGTCCAGGATGTACCCCGCCTCGTGCCCGACGCTCCCTGGGATAGGCTCCAGGTTTCCCCGCGACCCTGAAAAGGATAAAGCGGTATAGAAGATGGATGGATGGATAATATCTGTATCTCTAGCTGTCTAGCTGTATTGTGATTTAAGCTTGAAGTGGTTGTGGCATCAGCCTCATATTGCATGAAAGATGTGCTAATCCTTCACATAGGGTTATTTTTTTTGTTTGTAACCCGCTCACAATATATTCTAATGAATTTAGTTGATTCAATTTCCCAAAATGTAAAAAAGACTAGTAGCCTAATTTAACCCTGACCACTCAGCTACTAGGGACAGCTGCACATTCACATGAATATATATATATATATATATATATATATATATAGCTGATTGCTTGCTCACATTTGTGTTTAAGTAAAAACCATGCTACTTTTTTTTATTGCATCTTGCAGAAACCCAGTCTTGGTTATTTATTCAAAAATAAAAAGTGCACCTCCTATTCATATCTGTATTTGTATCTCTTTAGAACACGTCGTCTGTTCATAACTAATAATGTGTTTGTTTTTTTTGTTACATCCCTAGAAAGTACTGAAATAAAGTACAACGCTAGGATCAGCTTCGTCACTCCTATAATTAAAATATTCGACTCGCTGTCTTAAATAGTTTTTCATATTCCGGGAGGTCCAAAATATAATAAATCGGGCTGCATCGACATTGTATAAAGAGCAATGTAACGAGCATATTTTGCCATAGGTGACTCATTTAAACCCTATCGGTTGAATTTTATGAATTAATGAAATTTTGAATGACTCAGTATAATATTTGTCTTCATAGCACTGCATAGTGAAGATCTACCTCATAGCATGGACATACTTTTACCAATTTGTAACACTTCTCTGTTTCATTCAAGATGTATAAAAAAAGGTATGACGGTTATAGTCATGGGCAAGGCTAGTGTTCATGCTTCTCCTTACAACTTTATTTGTACTGGTCACAGGTTTCCTTCTGGCAGCCTGCCGCGACGCTCTATCTCCTGAAGCGTCTTAACAATCCAGTAGGAAGTGTAATAAAAACTGTAAAGATTATGACTTGCATCAGTCTTAGGTGCAATTAAGACACATGGCTTATTATCCAGTTAGATACCATTCGAAACGGACACGCATTGTGCAGAAATGTCCCTCCTTAATCCCTCAGCATTTCTGCCACTAAACGAACGATCAGAATATTTAAAGTATAATAATTATTTAAACGAAATAGTGCTACTGGAGGTATGACTGATGCAGAGGAATCTGCTGGAGCTTCAGTAAACAGCACACCTGCTTCATCAGTAAAGTCTGCTGTGCTGTAATTTAGCGTGGAACGTTACAGGAGACCAAATTAGTGCAGGTGGTGTGCGGGTTCTTCCTGAGAAATCTCACAAAGAGATCGAAATATACTCCTGAATATACTGAATATTTCAGCAGCTTGATCCTACCTCTGTCTCTCACATCAGCCTAATCTTATAAGAATACGAAACAACTCTTTCAAATGTCATTGAAGTAGAAGTTAGAGTTAAAAGTAAAGTTAGAAGCTAAAAGAAAACTTAAAAAAAACGTACCCGAGTTCAACTTTCAATGCGTTTATATGTGTCACGACCGAACTGACAGGTTCGACTGAGCACGCGTATCGTATACACCAACACACTGACACGTGTCACGTGTCACACCTTTCAATTCAGACCAGTTTGCATAAGACAAGCTGAATGAAATGGGTAAGGTTAGGATTGAGGCGGGGTCAGCGCTGATTTCATATAAATGACGTTGAACTAAATCCAACCACGCTCAATCAGTCTGACTTGTAGGAATATAGATTTCTAATCAGAACCGGTCGAGGCACAGAAAGCAGGGAACATTTTTAGGAACCGGCTCACAATTGGTTTCCGGGTGAAACAACGGTAACATCGCATGTAGGAGGTTCTGTTTCGTGCTTTCACATCTTACAGCATTTCGACCATTTGATTCATACGCCGGTGTGTTTCCTCTTTGGTGAGTTTCATTTCGGCAGGTGATTACACAGCGAACACACCGGTTGCGTGGACCACAACAACCAGCTCAAGAGTGTCAAAGTGAGGTGGTCTTGCTGCAATTCCAATCGAGCTGTAGAGGGATTCGTTTGCAGTGAGAAAACAATTCCACCTAGAATCGACCCACGTGCAGGAAATGAGACAGACATGCGGTGTATTTCGGGTTGTGGGAAACAATCTGGTGAGTTGCTAAACTGACCCGGCTACATGTTGTCCATGCTTGGGTGATCGGTGTGATTTCTAAATGCAACCGGTAAACATTTACCATCATGTGTTTCATAAATTTGTTTCTGACAAACGAATAAAAGAGGTTTAAGACTATGTTTTCAACCCTATACACGCCTTATCCAATTTCTATTTTAATTTTCGCTTTTTATTTTTAAAAAAAACAACAACAACAAATGCCCTCCATCCTTCTTTTACACACATACCTGTTTCGGTTGTTTGATTTGTACTGAATATGAGCCCGCACAAAGAAAGTTTATACCGCAAATACTCTCTTTTCTTACGTCACATGACATATAATTTATATTTCATAAATAACAAATACACTGAATTTTTCATACAGTTACAGCTCATTAGAAGCCCGATGTGTTCCCCTGCCTGATTAAATCCACTATCGGAGCAGAAATAGGAAATACATGTCACTGTTCCTGAATTCAATTCACCGCAGCTGCCCTTTTTCTTTCAATGAAACATTGATTCATGGTTTCTTTCTTTATTTTCTTTATTTTTTATTATTTTTTTTTAAATTAATTAATTTCTTACAGTGGTGCAGTGTGTTCAATCCTAAACTCGGGTCACTGAGTTAATTTCTAATTGATTTTATATTATTGAACACACTCTCTCTCTCTCTGTGTGTGTGTGTGTGTGTGAGGAAATTGGGTCGATATCAAGCACTGCCTCCTGTATCAGTACGAGCACTGTGTCAACAATAAAACCATAAAAAAAAAAAAACCCATACGAAGCACAAATCCACCAAGCAAATACAGATGAATCCTGTCAACTCCCAAACCTGTGTGAGTGTTTTTCTGACATATCGTGATACGCACATATATTCTGTTTTTATTTACATTTATTGAAATTTTACACAGCGTCCCAACTTTTTCGGAATGGAGGTTGTAGTAAACTGCAGTGCACACGTTCAGTAACAGCTTTGCTGCTATATTTCCTGGTGATGGGTGCCAGTAATTTTTCTAGTTTTTTTTTTGTCTTTACTTATAAGCTTACCTCCTAATGCAAAGCAGAGGCTATTACATAAATCATCATTGGAAATGTTACATTTCTCTGTGAATTTTTTTTTAAAAAACGAGTTCCAAGCAGAAACAGGAAACAGATGTATTACTTTGGCCTCCTGCTAGAGGAAAGCATGAGGAGTGGGTGCAAAATCTATGCTTTAGAGCAAAGGGAAGAGCTGGAAGAAACAGGTACCAGCTGTGACAAATGACACTGGCGATAAAGCATCGTTTCACACAGAGACTAACTAGATATTCAAATAAAATAATACTGTTTTGTCTCTTAGTGAGACATACAGTATCTATAAATACAATCGGGATTGGTGTGCTCTTCAACAGTGATGTTTTTGCTCATAAAGGCTTTTTTATAAATGCAAATAAAGCAAGCGTATTCCTGGTGTTTCATCATATTAGTAAAAAATGAAGCTAATGCTAATATTAGTAAGGGATAATCCACGGCTAGTTGTGCGTTACATGATTTTAATATACAACCTGGAGAAAAAGAACTACCTGATGCCTCCGCGGAGTGCATTAAAATCCTGTAACCCACTCCTAGCTGTATATCATCCCGCTTATACTATTGCTGGCGTTGACAAGTTAAAGCTGTCATTGATGTTTACAGCGCAAAATTTCACTGAAAGGATAAAAATAACCGTTCATTTTCATGAGTTATTTTACATACGGGTCGCTAGATCTAGAATTCTGCCCACTCTAAATCCGACACAGAGATAGATGACACATAGATAACACAGTGCGATAAGATTATATTTATTTGAATGGATTATAGTAAATGGTTATTAAAGACAGAAGGGGAGGCAGGGAGAGAGAGAGAGAGAGAGAGAGAGAGAGAGAGAGAGAGATATAGAGAGGCCGTGTGTGTGTGAATTACCTGCGTCTGTGCCGCATCTCTACTAATAATGAAGCTGTGAGTTTAACTACTGTATGCAAGTGTAACTGTATGTTACTATGGTTACGATTGTTTATAGTCAGCCCATTCATTTAGAACGATGATTAAACTGAATGGAATATATATATATATATAGGATTTGTAAAGGCTAAATGTTGGTATTTATTTATTTTTTTTGGCATGAAAAAAATAAAGACTGCAACTCCTTCCTTATTTTGAAAAAAAAAAACATTCTGGAAAGATTTGATTTGTATTTTTTTTTTTTTTTCATGTAGGAAAGCAGGAGAATATTGAAATAGTGTGTTGTTTAAAGTGTTTTGTGAGTTAAAGCTGACTGTGTCTGAGATATTTCTCTCAAGGACTCGGTCAGTCAGTAAACAGCACACCCGGTTCATCAGTACGCAGTGATGTAATATAGTTTAGAACACTGCAAGGGACCAAATGATTGCCGATGCCCAATAGTTTATACTTTAAAAGTATTCCTTTGCTGTTTTCACACTTGCAGTTTGAATATGTGAGCTCTCTTCAGTACATCGCTATTATTCAACACCGGCCTGCTCTCACAAAAATTGCATTAACGGTTACATGCGAGATGCTAGATTTCCTGGTGTATAATGAGTGACTTGAACCGCAGGTCTGTCAAATTCTTGAATCTGATTGGTCAAACATTTATTCATTTAAAAAAAAAAAAAAATATTTATAACAGGAGCTCAGACGATAGTGCCATGTAATCTGTGTAATAATAACCTGATGAAAATCTTGTTATTTAAGAAAGAAAAATGCATCATTAACATGATGAAATTCTCGGTAAGGAGATGATTATTTAACATTTATGGAAGGAGGCTCCGTTATTTTGTTTCATTAGCGTCAAGAGAAAGAAAAAGAAAAAGGCTGGTGAGAGAATGATTGTTTATAACTGTTATAACGTGACTGACAACAGGAGTGTGTTGCCAGTTATTCCACAATGCTGGGGCCTACCTCAAAAATACCTTAAGCATCTACAAATTTAAGTTTATGGAAATAAACCAGCATTCACAAGTAAGATGTACGTTGAGCTAGCCGATAAAACAACAACAACAACTTTACAATGAGAAAGCTGCTTTTTAAAGTTGACCTCCTGCTAAAAACCGTTCCACATACAGGTACACAGGGACACATAGCTAATACCAGCCAATGAGACGGTGACATTTAACAACTCTTTTTTATCTAAAGTGATAGTGCTTCTTTAAAGACTTCAAACTGTCATACGCCTTCAGAGGCCTGATCCAGTTACGTTGGTCCCAGTCCCATGACAGAGTCATCACTTTGAAACAGGTGCCGATTTGACTTTCCAGAGTGACGAGATGTCAACTGGAGTGCATCAATATCTGCTTTTAATCCTCTCCCGAGGCCACAGCTCTGGCTCTAATAGGAATTATCTTGCATTGTTCACAATGGGGTGTGTGTGTGTGTGTGTGTGGGGGGGGGGGGGTCACTGGATGGGACAGACATGGTGCTTAATAAAATATATATTTTATTATATATAAATTTATACCGCAGATCTGTTCTCAAATCAGAAAGTGTGGATTAATTTTCCGGCTATAACTTAGATCACAGGTTTATATTAATGCACTCGCACTGATACGCTAGCATTCCTTTAGTAACAGCTCATTCACAGGGATCGTCTCTGGCACACGGGTCACGTAATCTAAGTGTAATAATAAGAAAATGTGTAACGAATAAAATGATAATCATTCATATAGTGAAGCTTTCAATTAGGAGATGTTATTTAAGATTTATGGAAGGTGCCATTAATGTAAGTGACAATAGGAACTAACTTGTCTTGTGGACGTTCCATAACATTAAATTGTAACTATTAAATGCATTGCAATCATTGGCAAAATGCAGGAATAAAACACTTTGGGCCATACTATTAAAATGAGAATAATCCCTTCATCATTGCATCAGTCAACATCACACCACTGAGGTGGATTATCCTGCACTGTTGCTATGCTAAGCTAGTCTTCTTTCTACTGCGATAACACATAATTGAGTTATCATTACAATTGTCATTGCTTACACACTCGACAACCATTTCATCAACGTTAAGCACAACACGCTACACTTCACAACGCCTGTATGTAATTGGAATATAATTCCGTGCATATTATATGGTAATAAATGCATTTCTCTCAAGGGTTTAAAAAAAAAGAAAAGAAAAGAAAAGAAAAAAGGCTGTGCTGATAGAGGTGACCTTTGAGTGAAGGCTCTACATGAAACCCAGCCAATGCAGCTCTAAATTACATGTGGTGATGGTAAAGTCTCCCACCTTTGTCTAATCTAATGGGCCACACATTATCTCAAAGAACCCTCGTGAGCTGAAAGAGAGGTCACAGTGGAGCTCTCAGCCAGCTGAACACAGGTTCTTCACAACATTAATAGCCTCTCTTTTTCCACCTGAGCTCCCAATTGTTGTGAAATGATATAATAATTCCAAATATTTAGTAATATACTGTAATCTAGCAACATCAAGATCTGGACTGTATGAAGAAGAACTAAGTGTCTGTAAAGCTGCAATATGGAGTAGTCGTTTTTTTTTTTTTGTTCAATAGCCAAGCAAGTCTCATAGGAAAAAAAAAAAAAAAAAACATTATACAATTTAATTGTTGCACCATCTACACACTGTAAAACCGGATAGTTCTTTTAACTCAAGAAAATTGAGGAAACTAATTACCTCAACTCAATTTTTAAGTTGATAAATCAATTTCTTTAAGCCAAATACACTTAAATATAACAAAAATTTAACTCAAACTTTGTCCCATCCATCCATCCATCTTCTGTAACACTTTATCCTTTTCAGGGTCACGGGGGGAACCTGGAGTCTATCCCAGGGAGCATCAGGCACAAGGCGGGGTACACTCTGGACAGGGTGCCAATCCATCGCAGGGCACAATCACATACACACTCACACACCCATTCATACACTACGGACACTTTAGACACGCCAATCAGCCTACCGTGCATGTCTTTGGACTGGGGGAGGAAACCGGAGTACCCGGAGGAAACCCCCGCAGCACGGGGAGAACATCCGAACTCCGCACACAGGGTCACGGTGGGAACTCTATAGTTTGTAACATCCCCCCAAAAAAGGCTAATTTATTTATTTATATATTTTTTTAATGAGTCATCCTGTGCTTATCTTGTGTAAAAGACTAGTGTCTTGCTCTATAGAGGCAGCTTGTTTTTGTGTGTATGTTTGTGCAGGCTATTGTACAGGATGTCCCAAAAATCTCTATACATAGGCGATATTAATCGAATAAAATTCCTCGAAATTATTCATACTTAGTTTATGATATGTATATTTTTCAGACAGCCTTTGACAATAGAAGATATTATTCTCATGGCTCGATCGGGAAGCTGTCGCAAGGTTGCGATGGACTTTAAAAGGAAACATGCCAAACACATCACACGCAACAAATTCAAAAAGACTGGGAGTGTTGTGGACGTCCACAAACATCCAGTGACGAAGGCATAACCCACATGGCGCTGGCAAAAGTACTCCCCTATGTATAATTGGGACAGCCTGTATTTTCCAACTTCCCTTGGTTGAGAGTAAAATTTCTGGGGTCGGAGTTTAAACTGTTTGTTGTTCTCCATAATTGGCTAGCTCACTAAGCTACTGTCATGCAGGGTTTGTGGCATATCTTAAAAAGCTACTGGCTGTTGTGTAAAACAGTCACGCACTTCAGCATGCCGTCACTCTGACTTCACGTTTCGGGGAAAATAAACGTCAATGTATGGAATCGAATCACAACTCTGTAAAGCTGCTTTGTGACAGTGACCGTTGTTAAAAGCACTATACAGATCCAATCGAATTGAACTGAATTGAACTCTCAAGGCATTTCAGGAGGACTTTAAAGACAAGAGTGTGACCCTTTTTTTCTGTGAGACTATGCTGTTCATCCATCATAACAAATCATTATCTTCCATGTTACTTATTTAAGCCTATGAGCTATGGAACAAAATAGGAATGAGACACAGTCCACATCACTCTTGCTTTTGAACGAAACCTCAGTTTTGCTCACTTTCTTCCTTATGAACTGCACTGAGATTCGACAGAGGTATACAGATGGTACTCAGATACAGATCATTATCTTTATTCCATCACATGGTCTCTGCCAAAAATTTGATCAATGCAGTGGACAACACTGTCATGCTAAATTATACAGTTTAATGCTGATGTTTCAGTGGGTATTCAAGTATACGCAAACAAATTTAGACACCAATAAATGCCCTTTGAGATGATTAGTCTAATGTGTTTGTGCGAATTTATATGGCCGACTTATAAATTCAGAATTCATGTCTATGATATGAAAGGACTTATCTTGATCTGGTACTACACAAGTGAAATTTGGAGAACGGTGTATGCTGATGTTCAACTAGCTTTCATGAATGTCATCAAACGTGTCAATGAGTCCACATGAACTGTATTTTGACTCTGGACATCTTTAGTCAATGTACTAAACATCAACAAGCACAATCTGGACGATCGTATTGAAAGTAAACACGGTCGATAGACTATTAAGTGCTTAAAGATGTTCTATTCAACATCAACAACCATAAACTGTTAACATATTGTTGATAGATGGTTTGTTAGCTTTTTATTGGATATTGATGTTATTCAAATACGATTTTTATCTATGACTTCATGGAAATATTTCTTTGGGCTAGCTCTCAAAATTGGGTCTGGTATGCCCTAGGGAGTCCCTAATTAACAGTGATAGAGATCACAATCAAGTACAACCAAGACTTGTTATAGTCATTATAGTTTTTATTTATTTATTATAATTCATATCTTAATTAACCAATCATTTTTGAAATTTAACCCAATCTCATCTCTTCATTGTCAGTAACTGATTTATTCTGGTTAAGGTTGCAGTGGATCTAGAGCCTATCCTGGGAATACTCGGCATCCTGGATGGGACTCTGGCCCATAGAAGGGCATCATGCAGACACTATAGGTAAAATCGCATAGACAATTGACCTACCACCCTGTTTTTAGGAACTGGAGAAATGAGAGGAAACTCACAAGGAAACAAGGAGAACATGCCAAAATCTTCGCCTTAGCTCAGGATCGAACTGGGGACTCTGGAGCTGTGAAGCAACAATGCTGCACCCCTGTGCTTCCTAAACTAGACTCAGTAACTTAAACACTAATGCCAACTTGAGTGCAACTGAAATTGCTTTGGATTCTGGGCATTAAAAAATGAAAATAAATAAATAAATAAAAAAGCTCAAATGGCTCCAGTAATATGCTGCGACATATTTGCTTAATCAGGGCGCATGGTGGCTTAGTAGTTAGCACATTCGCCTCACACCTCCAGAGTTGGGGGTTTGATTCCCAATGCTGCCTTGTGTTTGCATGGTTGCGGGGGTTTCCTCCGGGTACTCCGGTTTCCTCCCCAGTCTAAAGACATGCATGGTAGGCTGATTGGCGTGTCCAAAGTGTCCGTAGTGTATGAATGGGTGTGTGAATGTGTATGTGAGTGTGTCCTGCGATGGATTGGCACCCCGAACAGGGTGTACCCCGCCTCGTGCCCGATTCTCCCTGGGATATGGCTCCAGGTTTCCCCGTGACCCAGTAGGATAAGCGATAAAGAAAATGGATGGATGGATATTTGCTTAATCATTGATTCCTATTCGCTAACCATTTTATCCTGCTCAGGGTCACTGAGGTGCCAGTCCATCACAGGGAACCACACACACACACACACACCTAGGGGCATTATGTAATTATGCAAATCTAATAATTGTATCAGGGTGTCCATGTTTGTTTTTTACAGGAAGCGGCTAGTGGTGGCTAGAAAAGTTTGACTTAAGAAACTCTTTTCTATGTTATGAACAAATATATTTCCAGACTTATAGTCTCATTAAATAAAATACCTTAAATATTCTTAGTCATCAGATGAGGCTAATGTGTTATTTCAGAAGACAGTGAGCTGTGACATTCCTGCACAAACATTCCCAACAGCATTTCCATCTGTTGTTGCAAGATAGACTGCTGGTGGAAAAAAAAAAAAAAAAAAAAAAAAGATACACAGTAATCATATCAAAGTGATGCTTGAAGGTGTCTTCAAGTTTTGCAGTTAAAGCTGCGCGAGTCATCTGTACACTTCCCAACTCGTCCTGACAGATATTTCTCAGCAGCAACAGTGGTGCATTTGCCACTGGTACTAAACCTAATCTTAACCCACGAACGCATGGCAAAGCAATGTCAAATTCGACACAACACATCCTACACGGCACATAGAGGTGGTCACATCATTCACAATGGAGAAGAGTGCAAAATGTCCAAATCTAAAAACATAATATAATACAGTGCTTTGCATACCCTGCTTGAATCTTTTTATTTTTATTTTTATTTTTAAAAAAAAATTTCATAGTATTACAACCTGGAACTGAAATGTTCTTACTTGTGATTATATGTCATGAATCTGCACAATAATATTAACACCATGTCGAACCAGTTTTACACCGTGCATCTAAATTGTACTATTTACTGTACAAGATAATACAAATCCCAGATTCTACAACAGAATGTGTGATAACATGTGCTCTCCATGTCAGATCATGTGATGACCTGCGATGAAAGGAAATCACTTCATTCTGCTTACGTCGTCAATAAGCGTGACCTGGGCTTGTGCAGAAAATAGGGTTGCATACATTTCAAATGAAATGTCCATTATATTCTTTTCCTCAAATGAACAAGAAATATTTATTTGGCTGTAGGGAATTGGTAGATTATGTCAGTTAATCACTGAAGGGAAACGACATAAAGGACCAGGCAAGAGGATTTGCAAGAGTTTGAAGATTAAATAAATTGCCCGAAGATCACCAGCAGGGATTGATGCCTTTCAAGCATGATGGGCTCTCGTCCTACTTTAAAGCCAAAGATGGCTAGAAGGAGAAGAAAAGATGTTGTGGTGGCATCTTGCCAAGTACATAGCGGACGAGCTGCATGCTACATTGCTGAGGCATTAATTGTGCATTTCATGCTAACGTTGGTGTTCTATCTGTGATACCGAGTAGCTGCTTTGAATTATTCAGGAACTACAAGAAAACACAAATGAATGATACAAGTGGTGAGAGTTATCGGAGTGAGGAATGGTTAAATATGACAAATCATGGGAGTTTAAAAGGTTAAACACAAATCATTTGTATAAGCTTGGACTGGATGCTTTTTAATTCGTTTGATTATAATTCTCAGACACAAAATGAGCCAAATGGTACCAATGTGCCAATGTGCTTTAATGCTAATGTGAACAGCTTCCCACAGTTGTGCTAGTGCGTTCCAAATGTTTATGGGACCTGCCACATGTGCGCCTTTGATTTAAACTCACTCTCTACGAGGGAGAACGGTGACACAAAGGCCATGTTTTTCAACCCAAAGCACTCGAGTTTAATTACTTGCTTAATTTGAAAGAAGAATGATGGTGTTTTCCTTCATGGGCGAAGGACTGGTTAAACAGTGTGCCATGGTTCAGCTACTACACAGACTGCAGTGTTGACACAGAAAGACAACGCAGATGTTATGAAGACTGAGTTGTCTGTACTGCTCTCTCTGCTGTCCAGAGGGACGGGAGAATTGCTGGCCAGGTCTCCCATGGGCTAGGAAGAGTTCAAGACCTCTGTGTGATGAAGAAAACAAACCTCATGCCCTATCGGTAGGCGCTACCGGACAGAAGGCATTAGAGAGAGTTGTTCAGCTGTTCTCCTGAATGCTAAGGGAAGGTGTAATGTAGTCATGTAAATGTTTGAGGTATTGCATTATGTATTGATATGTTAAGAATTCGTAGAGATTCGTACTTAATAACTGCTGTTATAATTAGCATCGAGGTAGCTCAGTGGTCATGAGTTCAAATCCCAGCACCGCCAACCTGCCACTGCTGGGACCTTCAACTAGGCCCTTCACCCTCAACTGCTCAGTTGTGTAAAAATGAGATAAATGCAAGTTGCTCTGGATAAGGGTGTCTGCCAAATTGCATAAATGTACAGTGCTGTGAAAAAGTATTTTCCTGATTCCTTCTGTTTTTTGTGTGTATCTTATTTTATTCATTTTTTTATTTATTGATTTTTCTGCATTATTACAGGTTCCTCAAGATATCCGTCAATAAAGAACACTGAATTATTTTGCTGTTACAATAAAATGTCAATACCAAATTTAAAAACATACAGTATTAAATTATACAGACTACTAATCTAACATCAAACACCCCATATTACAAAGGTAATTTCTAAAATGCACAATCCTTTAGAAGTCTGCTCATACAGGGAATGGGTGATCTCTGATATCTCTCAGCTTGACATCTTGGGATTGTCAGTTTATTTGAGTTCCTTGTCTGGTGACCTGTAAGCTTCTCCTTGAGGGGGGTAGCCAGTCTCTGAAACTAGAATTGAATAGCTTTCTGGCAAAGTCAAGACACAGTTGAATTCATCTCTCTGAATTCTAAAGTGCACAGTCCAAGGAGAAAGAGAGCATCTGAGGACCCTAAACACCTTTGAGCAAGTTTAATTTTACAGACCCGTTTCTGCACACTTTCCAGCCTTTTAACTTGATCTGTAGTCAAAGACCTTTGCCAAACAGGAACTACATACTCCAGCATAGGGCGCACATATCCTGTATAGATGCTAACCAGTTCAGGGTCTCGGACACCACATTTTTTTAACCGATGGAGAACAGCATGTGATCCACTTGACTATCCCATCTCAATTCACTCTGGATGGTGACCCCTCAGAACTTTAACAATGTCTCAGATTTTCAACAAGTTCTGTTCAATAAAGAGCAATGGCCAAGCCGGTACCTGTCTCATACTAGTGACATTGTAAAACCTTGCATCTTTTTGGGTTGAGTTTCATTTTGTGCTCCTCTACCCAAACGTCAAGACCATTCAGTGTCTGTTGGAGGGTACAGGGTAGTTGAGGATTCCACCTCTAAGCCATGGTCATGTTATCCACATATTTCCAGTGGTCTATTTCATCCTGGAGAGCACTGTTGATCAGTGCTATGAAGATTATGGGCCCCAATATTCCACAGTTCCCTGTGCAACTCCACATCAGCGGGATTGCAATTCAGAAAAATATCCTTGATAATGCACTTTCTGTCGACGGTTGGTCATAACTACAAATCCATGGAATAAGGCCTGATCTCACTCCAAGATTTCTAAGGCAATGTAACGCCTTGGCAAAATCAGTTGTGTGCACACTGAACCCGACACATTGCTGGCCTTAAACACAAAACTGACTAGATTGTGTCGACTGCCAAACTGCATAGGATCTAGATTTGCTGTAATATCATTCAAGCTCCATTGCGCAGAAAATTTCTCACAAATTTTCGAAAGCTGAGATGTTAGTGAGCTTGGCCTCGATTCCTCAATAATCGACGGGGAAGATTTCGGTATGGGAATCACAGTACCCTCTTTCCATTGTCTAGGAACAACCCCTTCCACAAAAGAGCTGTTGTTGATGTCGCAAATAGGATTGTTGAGTTCACACGCAAACTCCTTCAATATTCTTGGGGGAATCATATCTGCTGTACACATCCCATATTGGAATAGTAGGCAAAGGAAAGGATGGAAGACAAGAAGGTAGATCTGTACATTTAAGGGGCAGAAAACGCTTTAACAAACTTTGCGTTAATTATGTTCGCAATTGTCACAAAGTCCTGAGGATCAATTCCTGGAGCATAAATTCGATCCGCCTTTTCAACTGAATTGCACATCGAATTAATACTACCGTGCCTGGCTCTAGGAATCCCTTTTATCATGCCTTCCACTTTAAATTTGTAAAAGTGCTTTTTTGCCAAATATATTTCCCTTTGGACCTTGTTTCTATTAATCTTGGTCAGGACACTTGATTTTCCAGTCTTAAAGGCTTTTTGTCTCAGATGGATTAAGCGCTTGATCTTAAGAGTGATCTATGGTTTATTCAAAGGATAGATTTTTAAGGTCTTCAGGGAAATGTTTATCAATTTCAGGCATGATTGTATTATAAAAGACATCGGCTTTTTCCATGATACCGTTTGCTTTGCTTACGTCCTGCCATGAATGTGTAGTAATCCAAATCCATCTACCAAACCCATTCAGGCTAGACTCATAGGTCATACTACCATCTTAATGCAATGGGGTGTCCTTAATAGTGCTTTAGGCCTCCAAAGGATACAATTATGGTAACTTGATCTGGGGATGGGGTGGGGTGGGGGGGCTGGAATATACACAGCCATAGCTGATATATGCCGTGGAACTCCCAAAGGTCTCACCTTCACCTATAAGCATTCAAGATGGTCTGGAACACCAATACAAGTTAAAGGATATGATGAGACACTTTCTCTCAGCATTTAGATAATAAAGCGTATCCATCTATACCCAATAATTCCTTGGATATGTGGGGAGTAAATCAAGTCTCTGAAATTGCAGCCACATCCACATGGCTTTTCATCAAGATGGCTTGAAACTCATCAATCTATTTACAAGAGATCTGGGGTTCATCATCAGAAAGGTTGGTAGAATAGCATGATTAGATGATCATTTATGCTCTACCATGACTTTAATCAGGCTAGTTTCTGGTTTGTCCCCATTCCTCAATCCAACCAATTGTGGTCTAATGCAGTCAAGTCTTCTGCAAACAACAATCTTGCATAAAATATTCTTAATCTCGCATAAAATATTCTTACCCCCAGTGCATCCTCTTTCATTGGCTGGTATCCATGCTGCTCCTTCTTTATTTAAGATCTTTCTAAGCCAAGGGCTTGGTGGAGGAGCAGATTGCTCGAACCTCTTCAGAAATTCCATAGAATACTTCAAGACAGGTTCCATTTCTACTATTATCAAAAAGATGATCGCAAACTTTTCCAAATTAGTGCATTAAAAACAAAACTTTAAAAAAAAAAAATCAAGTGGATGGTTACTCCAAAAAGTATGCTTAGCAGAGTACAAAACCACCTCTCTTTGCACATAAGCACGAGGCAGCCGTCTTAGGTGCCACCTAGAGGTACCATAGAGGTTTTATCTCGCAAACCTCTATGTCTATATCTCATACTAATTATGGGTACACCCCGGTGTCCTGGCAAAATTTCCCCATTGGCCCTTTTGTATCATGCCTCCCTAATAATCCCCATCCCTGAATTGGCTACTTCAATCTCTCCTCTCCACTAATAGCTGGTGTGTGGTGGGCGTTCTTGCGCACTAGGGCTGCCGTCGCATCATCCAGGTGCTACACACTAGTGGTGGTTGAGGAGGCCCCTCCCATACTATGTAAAGCGCATTGAGTGTCTAGAAAAGTGCTATATAAATGTAACTGTAAATAGTTTTAGATCTTCCAATGAAATACAACATAAAACAAAGGCAACGTGAGTAAACACACAATACAGTTTTTAGTATTTTTTTTTTTATTGAAGCAAAAAAAGTTATCCAACACCTATAACCAATATGAAAAACTAACTGCCCCCTTAAACTTCAAATCCAGTTGTGCCACCTTTAGCAGCGATAACTGCAACCAAATGCTTCCGATAACTGGAGATCAGTCTTTCACTTACTTCTAAGACTAGGATTTACTCCTATGTTTTGGATCATTGTCTTGCTGCATAAGCCAGTCGCGCTTGAGTTTCAATTTACAGACTGAAGACCTTTAGGATTTTCTGGTAGAGAGCAGAATTCATGTTTCCCTCAATTATTGCAAGTTGCCCAGACCCTGAAGCAGCAAAGCATCCCCACACCATCACACTTCCACCACCATGCTTGACTGTAGGTATGATGGTCTTTTTGTGGGATTCAGTGTTTGGTTTATGCCAGGTGTAACGGGACTCCTGTCTTCCAAGCAGTTCCACTTTCGACTCCTCAGTCCACAGAACGTTCTCCCAAAAAGGTTTGAGGATCATCAAGGTGTGTTTTGGCAAAATTCAGACGAGCGTTAATGTTCTTCTGGGTCAGCAGTGGTTTTCACCTCGCCACTCTCCCATGGATGCCATTTTTGCCCAGTGTCTTTCTGATAGTGGAGTCATGAACAGTGACCTTTATTGATGCAAGAGAGGCCTGTAGTTCCTTTGATGTTGTCCTTTGCTCTTTTGTGACTTCCTGGATGAGTCGTCGCTGTGCTCTTGGAGGAATTATGGAAGGTCGGCCATTTCAGGGAAGGTTCACTTACTGTGCTGAGTTTTTCCATTTGGAGATAATGGCTCTTAATGTGCTCCTTTGGAGTCCCAGAACCTTTGAAATAGCTTTGTAACCCTTTCCAGACTGATGTATGTCAATCACCTTCTTCCTCATCATTTCTGGAATTTCTTTTCAATTGTTTTTGCCTCAGTTAATAACATTTTCATTCAAAAACTGTATTTTGTGCTTCCTCAGTTTGCCTTTATTTTACCTCAGATTTTGTTTTAATTTCTGACACAAATTAGTATGAGATAAACAGAAGAAAGCAAATACTTTTTCACAGCACTGTATCATCAAAAAGACTTTCCTCTAATTATTATTCCTATACCACTCTCAATGTACACACACTGAACATTCTTTTACCAAAATAGTGCTGTTTGATTGTATAGCACTGTAGACGAGTAATGATTTATACCCTCACTTTCACCTAGAAGCGGATGAGTTTATTTTTTGAGTCTCGTTCTTCTTAAGCTGGAGGTTCCTCCTTCTTCATGTTATCTCATAGAGGTTTTCTTTTTTCTTTCCACCTGAGGCTTGCTCGTTTGTGACCCCTGTGAATTCTGTAAAGCTGCTTTGTGACAATATCTATTGTTAAAATCTATATAAAATTGAATTGAATTGAAAAGAATGGAAGCAATAACATCATAACATATTTGTTTGGTTTTGTACCGTGGATATAAAAAGTCTACCCACCCCTGTTAAAACAACAGGTTTTTCTGAAACCTGCTGTTTCAACAGTGGCATGTAGACTTTTTAAAATTTTTTTTATCTTTTTTATAAATATACATTGTATCGTGTTTAACAAAAAAAAAAACAATTACAAAGCTGTTATTTTTGTTATCTTTGTGGACAGTTCTTTATATTAACGGTGGCATGTCTTATCATCTCTTATGCTAGTATATTGTATATCGTATGAATATATCTTAAGTGATTTATTCTGAAACGCATGTTTGTGTGTTAGTTATAAATTGTTGTAGAGGACAGCTTCCTGCTTGTTTGAACTGAAACTGCCTACTACCTATGAATATTCATAAACAGATGCACAATGTTCATTAATATTCATTACTTGATGGGTTGGTTACAAAATGTGACCGGCGTGCATAGTAAAGAAAATCGAGGGAAAAGTAAATATTATTAAAAAGTTTCAGGGTTGTTAAAACAGATGTTTAAATCAGTAAATGATGATGCATTTTGCAGGTCAATAGAAGCAGACGTCTTCTTTGAAATCAAAGTTTTGTCGCTGTTCAAGACGACAACGGCGAAATATAGTTTTTTATTACTTAATATAATGAAAACCTGAGTTGAATCAGTTGCTTGTAGTAATACTGACATTAGCACGTTCGCCTCACACCGCCAGGGTTGGGGGTTCGAGTCCCATCGCTGCCCTGTGTATGCGGAATTTGCATGTCCTCCCTGCGCTGCGGGGGTTTCCTCCGGGTACTCCGGTTTCCTCCCCCTGTCCAAAGACATGCATGGTAGTCTGACTGACATGTCCAAAGTGTCTGTAGTGTATGAATGGGTGTGTGAGTGTGTATGTGATTGTGCCCTGCGATGGATTGGCACCCCGTCCAGGGTGTACCCCACCTTGTACCCCATGCCTCCTGGGAAAGGTTCCAGTTTCCCCACGACGCTGAAAGAAAAGCGGTATAGAAGATGGATGGATTTTGCTAATGCTGTCCTGAGAGAAATGCTGTGCTCTGAGGATAAGAAAATATTCCCTCCACTTTTGACTTTCAAATTGAATGGACATCCAGTGCCAAGCAACAGCCAGTGCCAAGTTGATTTATTTGTTGTGACCAGAAAAGTAAAACTTTTCAATTGTGGTGTCTCAGGCACACATGCAAAGCAATGCATAATCACGTTATCTTGCCATTTAGCCTGGTGCTCTACGTGATGCTTCAACTGGCTGCTTCGGTTTTGTCGAAAATAAGTGGTGATGAGTGATTTGTTGTCTCTGGTGTGAAATGCCATTTCTATTTAAACACAGTCATTTTTAGCACATGCTTTTAGGAGCACATTCCTATGGGCAATTATGGTTCAGTCATGGTTATAGAGGGCTTAATAGTCCCAAATATCTTCACATGTTAACACACTTGCAATGCTCAGTTTTCAATGATACAAAGCCTTACTATGTTAAACAAGTGCTATTTTATATGCCCACATGTATATGTTGGATATGGTAGAAACGTCCTATCTATAATCCACATTATAATATGACGCTATCATATTATACATGGCGGCACAGGTGTGCAGTGCAGTGCACTTCACAGCTCCAGGGTAACAGATTGAGCTTGTGTGGAGTTTTGCATGTTGTCCCCGTGGTCATGTGGGTTTCTTCCAGGCTCCCTTCTCGCTGTCCAAAAACATGCAGCTTAGCAGATTGGCTTTGCTAAATTGCCCCTATGTGTGAATATGTGTGTGCAATGGACTGGCATCGCATTTGGGGTGAATTCTCCCACCCAGAATTCCTGGGATAGGCCTCAGATCCATTACAACCCTGACCTGGATTAAGCAGATACTGAATATTAATGAATGATTGTATTGTATATGCGACACACGTATATAGAGAGTATACGCGGTCCACTGATGATGTCGTTTATAAATGTATTTAAATATTATGTGGTTTTGCCAGAATTTCTTTCTCTACCCAGACCTTATGTAGCTTTTTCTCACCTGCCCCACTCTCATCGCCTCCTTACTCATCCCACATACACTAACTTGCATGAAAAAGTTTGTGAACCCTTTACAATTGCATCTAATGCTGCATTACTCATACTCAAACACATTCTGTCTTGAACTGATGGCACACAAACAGCACGTATTCTTTTCAATACCGACTACACCACGGGTCTAGGTTTAAAAAGTATGGGCTAACAACTTGTCGCAAGGCTAATTGGAGTCAGACACTGTGCTATAAAAAGGCACGCAAAGTCTCGGTAATGAAAGTCTGCTCTTCTTAAGAAATATATATTTTCCCTTGAACCCTGCCCCAATCATATCATACTTCAGAACACATTGTAGATGGTTTGGGGACTTTGCTGCCTGGAGAACTCAATCACTGAGCGAAACGATACATTCAAAATAGTTTTAAGAACATTCATAGGAGAACGTCAAGGAAACGATCTGTTATCTGTAGAATGATGAAAGTTGTGTGATGCAACGAGACACAATGGAATGGTTTAAAAA